>NC_057803.1:499514779-499628623 GCF_018294505.1 Triticum aestivum
TTGCTGCCCTCACATAGTAAAAGGTCTCCAGGATTAGATTTGCTGCCCTCACATAGTAAAAGGTCTCCAGGATTAGATTTGCTGCCCTCACATAGTAAAAGGTCTCCAGGACTAGATTTGCTGCCCTCACATAGTAAAAGGTCTCCAGGATTAGATTTGCTGCCCTCATAGAGCATGAACAAACTCGGCATCACCACTTTATGCCTCCTTGTAGGTACATTGTGTTGATGCGTCCACTGTCGCATGTTCTTATACCAACCTTTTGCTGTTGTTAATGTAAGGGCGCATGTAAAATGAAGCGATCGCACTGTTACCTTAGGGACATGTCTAACCAGTGTTATTGTTAATCTAATTCCTCCAGTGATATGATGCAATTAAACTGTGTTACAAATGGCACTCCTGCTGTTTTCCCCAGTATGATAAGTAAGTTGCTCCTTTACGCTGCTGAGTGTTCTGGTGTCCCACGGTCCCATGCCCTTAAACCAACTCTTTAGCTGCTGTTGATTTACTGTATCTGGTAAACAAGCAATGCCACCATTAAAGTAATCCCATATTTGACGAATGTCATTGTTGATCGTAATGCTTCCGGTAACATGAAGCATTGCTGACGTTTTAAAATTTCTACTGTCCTTGCGTGATTGCCATGAACATAATTAAGATGCTTCTTTTCATTTCATGTATGTTTCGTATATTCTTATTGACCAACAATTGTTTACTTTCTATCTTTTTGTGCAGATAGGGATATCCATTTCACCTTGTTGCTATTGTGACCTTTTGGTGAACTACACAAAACACTCTCTTTTTTGGAATGAGTGTCTTGTGCAGTTCAACTAAAATGTCACGTGGGCAACATCTCTCAATTTTGGTGGAACTACACAAAATGGTGATTGGAGTTTCCAATATCTCCGTCAAATTCTTCTGGTAATCTTGTGCAACATTTTATTAGCCTTTGCAAGATGAGCCGTCACTGTCACCACAATGGCACTTTATTTTAGTGGGACTGCACAAAAGGATTAGCAAATTATAGTTGCACCTCACATGAGCAAGACAACCAACCTTAATGTTTCTCAATTTTAGTGCAACTACTAAAGAACCTTCTAGCTCACGAGAGCAAGTACTTCTTGCTAGCTGAATGATGCAATGTTTGCTTCATTTCAGGTGAACTGCAGAAAAAGGTGCATGAATTGAATCATGGAAGTCCAGGCAGGCCTCATTAGAGTGGAGCTGCAGGTTGAGTTCAAGGAGTGCCACAATTATAGTAATCAGGCTCTTCTTATTATTCGTGCTGTGCAAACAGTAATACTCAACTACAGATGTTGTGACGGTCAAGAGCATTCGCCAAGTTCTTCGGTTGTATGACATGGGTAGCCAAGATGGATTTAATCCCGATATTCACTTTATCAAAAGGCTCTAATGGGTTGATTCCGAATCTTGCAAGGTGGGAATCAATGAGATGTGTAGGCATATTTGTTGTACTTATGATTTGAATCTTATTTGTTGGTTATGAATTTTGCAAGATGGGAATCAATGAGATGTGTAGGCATCTTTGTTGTACTTATTGTTTGGATCTTATTTGTTGGTTCTGAATCTGGCAAGCTGGGAAACACGACATAATATGCAGAGGACAACAACCATAACAAACAGTTCAAACTTGGTAGTATTATCTGTGTGAAAGTGCCAATACAGACCCGCTCATGAACCGACATGTGGCCGGAGTAGGTTTCTTAATGGAGGTGTTTGAAGGCGCCGAGGGTGCATCTTCTACCGGGCATGCAATATGCGTGGGATGGGTAGTAACTGCTGTCGCCTGTACACACTCAGTTTACTCTTGAATCCAGTTACCCAAGAGCTGAAAAACGAGCTGCTGCCGCCGCCTACCCACTCATTCACTTGAAGAGACTCCAATGGCGATCCGAGGGGTGAGCCTGCTGGATATGGACTTCATCAAGGAGTTCCCCTTTGAGTTCGTCGTTCAGTCCTATGGCCGCACCAAGTTGAATGTGATGTACACCAATGATCTGGACTCGGTGAAGCTCTGCCTCGCTGAGTTCAAGCAGTACCTACAGGACGAGAAAGCACAAGGTCACAGGACTTAGACCTTGTGCCCATCCATTCGTCTCCTGACATGGACCAACGGATCACCGTCGCCCAGGTATGTGTGCGGGACAAGGTTCTCATCTACCACTGTTGTAGGGCCATCAGAGGTTTTGGAGCATTCGCATGTTTCATCGGTAGCGCCGACTGCACCTTCGCTACGGTGGAGAGAAGGAAGAACGCGATGATTCGGCCATCTGGTGCAACAAGCTTGTCGACATCCAGAAGCAATACAAGATCATCGTCAACGGGCAGGAGAAGGACTCCTGGTTGACCTTGCCGAGACCATCATTGACCCCTGATACGCCAACATGAAAGAAGACAATGATACCAAGGACCTGAACACGTGGGAGGTACCTCTGAATCTAGCCTACATAACCTACGCGGCCAAGGACGCATACACATGCTACGACATGTACATGCGGATCTTGGACATGAGGGCATGTCTGCTTCCCATAACCGACGAGTACACAAACAACCGCAACATCATCATGATCAAGCATGCCAGGAAGGTCTAGATGTTGTACTTTATCTGTTTATAAGCACCTTTATCATCTGAGTGTTTCATGCATTAGCCTATGTGTCATAATTATCTGTTTTGTCCGAAATATTTATTTTAAGAACGCATTAACCTGTTTGCTTTTTTAGTGGCTATTTGCTTATGTATGTAACTAGTTCACTTGTCCGTTTGAAAAAATTAGTTCACTCGGCTGCCATGCTTTGAATCTCCTTCCTGCCAACATATTCCCCTTCTTAGGTGGACCCAGCAGGTCTCGTACACAGACATATGGGACCAACCACCTATCCATTTGTAGTTCTTTATTTTGTTCAATATTTCGTCCTCTTCCTATACAGCGGCTGGCCATCCCTCTACCCCCACACATTGTCTGGCGGCGGCAGCTCCATCGGCCCACCCTGCACCCGAACAAGTCAACCCTCGTACTCCCCTCCGCCTGCGTCTTCCCCTGCTCCAGTTTGTTCGGTCCGAGGTCTCGATGTCGTCCCCCACCTTGGTGCTCTCGCCGCGGCGCCACCGTCTGATGTTCCCAACATGGTCAGCAAAACAAGAGGAATCGGGAGACAACTGTTTGTCGAGAGGCTGACAGTCCTGGGACCACTAGGTCCATGGCCTAGGTTTTGTTGTTTAACATGGGCATCCAATGACATGTTTCAAAATTTTTTGGATCCAGCAGTGTCGGCGTTCTGGGAACGGGGGTCCCCAGACTTGCCTGCCTGTGGCCCATGGCATGGCCAAGCAGCAGGTCGTACGGCCCATCTTCATCAACAAGGCACCCAAGACCCTCGCGAGGGTCCAAGCCTCGCGAGGCAGACGACGCAAGACCTCCTATTGAGTGGCCTAGCTAGGCAGGCTCACGAGGAGCGGAGATATCAAGGCGGGGCGAACCTCACAAGACTCTCGTGACGTGAGCCATGACGATCGACACCAGGCGGGCGCCAGCGTGTGCAGCATCCTTGTTTCCTCTTTGGTACAAAGGAGGCAAGCGCAGCCGCGGAGTACCGAGGCCTCAGGAAAAGGTTGACATTTTGGTGCAACAAGACCAAGACCAGGCGGACGGCAAGATGGAGGTCATTGTGGAGCCCAAGACAGCGTCACCACCAGAGCCTTTCACAGGCGAAGACCACTTTTGTCAGGATAGCTTGTACTAGCTGTCCCCCTTCAAATTAGCCCGCCATTGTTGGCTCCTTTCCCGCTCAATATTTGGGAAGAGGACCAGGGCCTCTATAAATAGGACTATCCACCACCATAGTAGGAGCATCTCATCTTAGCTTGAGGGAATCCTCACACCACAAGTTCATACGCATAAGAACACCTCAACCTCACGAGGTTGTTCTTCCCCTTGTATTGTTCATCATCAGCCCAAGAGGCAATCCACCACCACCACACTAGAGTAGGGTATTACACACAATGGTGGACCGAACCAGTATAAACTCTGTGTCTTTCTGTGTTGTGAGTTCGTCAAGTTCGTCCGCAAGATCTTAGCAAGTTAGAGCGTAGATCGGTAGGAGGGAAAGACTTCACGCGCACCCCAGTGTTCGAACCTTAAGGGTTTGCCGGAACCCCACATCCGACATTTGGCGCGCTAGGTAGGGGTGCGCCGTAGCTTCCCTTCCATCAGTTCGTTGCTCCTTCGCTCCGTCGTCTCCATGGCAGACGCTTGCCGTGCTCGAGCTGAGCGTCGGGCTGCCCTCGCCGCCCGTGTCGCTCAGACGGCTCCCGTCGGCAGGCCGCCTCGTCGTTCTCCGCCTCCCACCGCCAATGCTACCACCGGCCCCGCGGGGAACGAGCAGCAGGCGTCCTTGCTGCATCCTTCAGTGCGGCAGGACGGCCGCACCGCTACTCCATCACTCACCCTTGCTGGTTTTTCATCTCACGCGCACCGTGCTCCCATGGAGGCACGGGCCGCGCTCATCGCGGCGAACGAGCTCCTGCATTACCGCCCCGTCAACGACCTCTTTGAGGAGTGGCTCGACCATGTCGCCGAGCTCGTCCGTGCCGTAGGGGGCTCTCCAACGCCGTCCCACTCTCTGCCTCCCCCTTAACCAGCCGTGGGCGACGGGGCTCATGGCATGCCTCCACCGCCTCGACCCCAAGACGGTGCCTTGGCACCAAGGCGCGTGCCTTCGCGGCGTGATCCACCACGCCCGGCGCCTGCGCGTGAAGAAAGAAGCTGCCAAGAAATTCCGCGGCCGCGAGAAGTTGCACCGGCGCTCCTCGCGCCACCTTGTCAAGACCGCGTGCTGCCTGCAGTGGCGCAGCGCGGACCTCACCAAGACCAAGCTCCACCTCAGAAGCAGGCCCCGGCGACCACGGCTGGCTGCCGTGCCTTCACCCCTGAACTGCGTAGAGTCGCCTGGCCAGGCAAGTTCAAGCCAGATCTACCTCCTCGATACAACGGCACCGCCGACCCCGCGGAGTTCCTGCAGCTCTATGAGTTGAGCATCGAAGCGGCCAACAGTGACGAAAAAGTCATGGCGAACCGGTTTCCCATGGCTCTCAAGGATGGGGCCCGCTCCTTGCTCCTGAACCTGCAGCACGGCTCGATCTCCTCCTGGGACGAGATGCGCGACCGCTTCGTCGCCAACTTCCAGGGCAGTCGCGACCGCCCACCGGCCGCAGGCGATCTACGCCGCATCAAGTAACAACCAGGAGAGACCCTCCAGAAGTACATCCAACGCTTCAACGACACCCGCCTCAAGATCCCCAAGGTCACGGACAAAGCCATCATCTCCGCATTCTTAGACGGCTTCCGTGATGTCAAGATGAAGGAAGAGCTGGCTATCCACGAGGAGCTTTGCACATCTCAGGAGCTATTCAACCTGGCGACCAAGTGCGCAAGAGCTGAGGAGGGGCGCCTCTCTCTCCTTGAGCTGCCATCTGCTGGAGTGGAGAAGAAGAAGGCCCAGGCCAAGGACGTGAAGCGCAAAGAGGCAGTAGTGCTCGCAGCGGAGCTTGACACCAAGTGAGGCAGAGATCAGCCCGAGTCGTCCAAGAACGACCAACCGTTCTGCGCCTTCCACAACCTGAACACCCACAACACCAGTGACTGCCAAGAGCTCAGAGCCATACGGGAAGGACGCTACGGTCGACGCCCCGAGCGCAACGACCGGGGCTACAGCCGCGGAGGAGGACGCGGAGGCGGACGCTGGGACGACTGTGGCCCGCGCCAGGAGTGGCGCGACCAGCCTCGTGAGGACCGCTGGCAGGACCAACCTCACGAGGGTGCCTGGAGGGAGCCGCCTCGTGAGGATCGCCCCCAGGGCAACGCCGGCCTTCCCCCGTTGCCGCCACCAAGAAGGAACGACGACCACAACCAGGATGAGGGGGCTGGGGGCTTCCAGGAGCCGCGTGCGATCGCTTGCATCTTGGGCGGTGCTCAGGCCCCAGCCTCTCGGCGCATCTTCAAATAGTTCGCTCGCGAGGTGAACACGGCGCTCCCCAAGCTCGAGGCCACGCGCCCGCTCAGGTGGTCCCAATGCACCGTCACCTTCGACTCGGCCGACCAGCTCAAGTGCGTAGCCACCGCTGGCGCACTCCCTATGTTGTGCTCCCCAGTCATCAACAATGTGCAAGTCACCAAGACTCTCATCGACGGCGGCGCAGGGCTCAACATCCTATCCGTCGACACGTTCGACAACCTCCAAGTGCCCTATGAGTAGCTCCAGCCAACCAAGCCTTTCTCAGGAGTGACTGACGGTTCCACCACACTGATAGGGAAAGTCCGCCTGCCTGTCACCTTCGGGGAGTGCAAGAACTACCGCGCCGAGCTCATTGACTTCGACGTCGTGCACATCCCCCTGCCGTACAATGCCATCCTCGGGTATCCAGCCCTGGCCAAGTTCATGGCAGTCACTCACCACGGCTACAACGTTCTCAAGATGCTAGGAAGCGGGGGAATCATCACGGTCCCATGTGAAGAAAGGGATGCGGTGTGCTCCCTTGAGCGCGCCTTCCAAGCCGCAGCAATCGACAACCCACAACCCTGACATGAGAAGTGAAGGCCCTCCAGAGACCATCCCCAAGAAGAAGTTGCCGCGCCGCGCAGGACCCCAAGAAGATGGCGTCGTGTCAGGAGCCACGCCAGGATCAGCGCCCGCTCCAGGGGAGCCTCCCTCCACCGCATAGGAAAGAGCGCCCGACGCCCTCCTCATGCAGGACTTTGGGGCTCTCTTCTGGAGGGCCTCGGGCCTTGTCAACCTCATGAGGGAGGTGCTTGGGCACCACTTGGAGGCGTGCTTCGCGGCACGCGAACCTCAGGAGAGCACAGGGCAAGGAGTGCCCACCGCTCAGAGTTCATTACCGAGACCAACCAAGAGCTACAGGACGCAAGAGCCATGCGCGACGACAGCCGCTCATGGAGTGCGGCTCACCATCCAGGCGAGGGTGCTGAGCTGCGCGTCTGTGTCGACGTCCCAGGGCTCAACAGGGCTGCATCTCGGGAACGCTTCTGGCCATCACGTGCGGGCCGCTGTGAGGGTCCACCACACAGCTACGTTCGCATGCCCTTTGGCTTGCCGAGCGTGGCGTCGGCCTATCAGCGCAACGTGCGGCAAGTCCTGGTGGCTTAGGAGGCCAGGTTCCACGCCGTTCTGGAGGAGATGGGGACGGTCTTCAGGGAACCTCCTGAGCCCCCAGAGCCTCCCGAGGCCCAGGGTCCCGGTGGCTCATGAGGAGCCATTCCTTCAACGCGTGGCTTCAGCTGCACCAACTCTACTTCGTCTACAGAACCAGGTGACATCTTCCAAGTTCATTTAAGCTGGGAGCGCCCCTCGGGCTGCATTATTCTCAGGCCACACGGGTCTATCCCTGTGGCATGTATCCTTTTGCTTAAGTCTTTATCTTACCTTGTTGGGGGCGGCCCTCGGGCTGCATCATCCCTAAGCCGCTCGGGCCAGACCCAGTGGCATGTATCTTCCTGCGTTTATCCAAGTCGATCTGCTCTTCATGCTTAACCTGCCGACGGCTATCGCCTGCTCGGTTGCCACCCGCCGCTGGTCTGCTTATCCCATGCAACCCGCTTGCATGTTAAAAGGGGGGATCCTGAGCATCGCGACTCAGGAGATCTTACTGGCTCGCCAGCCCTCACCCCCTGGCCTTGACCACGGCATCGCAACCTGGCATACCAGCGGCGGCTGATCTTGCTCGAGGGCCGGGACCTGTGGACGTAGAGTGCTTGCATCTAACCGCCTTGCCGGGACATACAGTCACCAAGACTCAAGACCAGGCGCAACCCACCTTGAGGTAGGGCCTCATGAGTCCTGCGCTGGCTCACGAGTGCCAGATACACCTCGCAGCCCTGCCGTGCAAGCCACGTGTCAGGGCGGGGCTGTACACGCCCCGGGGGCTCCTCCCGGAGGGGGGAGCATCCCACGCCCAAGTGGAAGCTCCATGCCCTGTGCTGGCTGTCGACACTGCCGAGGAGCGGCTATGCCCGTGCACAAGCGGAAGCACTATGCTATGCGTTGGTGATAAACAACTGAGGACGACCCCACGGTCGTACCAACCCCAGGGAGCCTAGAGCTCAGCGCCCAGCCTCACCACGACGCCTCCCCTCGAGAGAGTCGCGCGAGGGGGCTGGGCACCGGGGCTGCGCTCGGGTCACGCCCAAGCGCACGCCACCCAACCAGGTCCCTCGGACCTGGGCGTTGCGCGCCCCTCCCGAGGCCTCGGCAAGGGCAGGTATGGAAATTGTTTGAACGTCAAGGGGGACTCCTGAGCATCGCGACCCAGGAGCCTAACTGGTCACGTAGCCCCTCACTCCTTGGTCCGCCTGGTCTCCGGTCGGCCCAATGGCGGTTGAGGTATGCGCGGGGCCGGGCTTTGTCGACGTAGAACATTAATCTATCCTCATGAACTCTCCCTATATGCTATTCGCACGTCAAGGGGGACTCCTGAGCATCGCGAGTCAGGAGCCTAACTGGTCACGTAGCCCCTCACTCCTTGGACCGTCCTGGTCTCTGGTCGGCCCAATGGCGGTTGAAGTATGCGCGGGGCCGGGCTCTGCCGACGTAGAACAAAGCAAATAGGAAGGAAAACGCAAAATCTCGAAGCAAATATTACAAGCATATTGTTCTCACAATACCAAATGAAAAGTCTAAACGCCTCCATGAGGCCTGATGTATGTCGCAGGAATAAAACGAGAAGAATAGCCGCAGGTCACCCCTGGATGTCGTCATCGCCTGCGGAAGGTGCTCCCCTCAGGCTCCGGCTCGTCGGAGGCAAGCCGGAGCTCCGTCTTCCCCCACTCGTTGGTCTCTCCCGCCGTCAGCAGGTGCACGGAGGCAAGGCTCTTTGATACGTCTCCAACGTATCTATAATTTTTTATTGCTCCATGCTATATTATCTACTGTTTTGGACTATATTGGCTTTATTTTCCACTTTTATATTATTTTTGGGACTAACCCATTAACCGGAGGCCCAACCCAGAATTGTTGTTTTTTTGCCTATTTCAATGTTTCGGAGAAACAAAATATCAAACGGAGTCCAAACGGAATAAAATCTTCGGGAACATGATTTTCTCACCGAACGTGATCCAGGACACTTGGACCCTACTCTAGGGAGTCAAAGAGGAGGTCACGAGGGTGGGGGCGCCCCCCCTAGGGCACGCCCCCTGCCTCGTGGGCCCCTTGGTGCTCCACCGATGTACTCCTTCCTCCTATATATACCTACGTACCCCCAAATGATCAGAACAGGAGCCAAAAACCTAATTCCACTGCCACAACTTTCTGTATCCACGAGATACCATCTTGGGGCCTGTTCTGGAGCTCCGCCGGAAGAGGGCCGTCATCACGGAGGGCTTCTACATCATCCTAGCCCCTCCGATGAAGTGTGAGTAGTTTACCTCAGACCTTCGGGTCCATAGTTAGTAGCTACATGGCTTCTTCTCTCTCTTTGAATCTCAATACAAAGTTCTCCCCCTCTCCTGTGGAGATCTATTCGATGTAGTCTTCTTTTTGCGGTGTGTTTGTTGAGACCGATGAATTGTGGGTTTATGATCAAGTCTATCTATGAATAATATTTGAATCTTCACTGAATTCTTTTATGTATGATTGGTTATCTTTGCAAGTCTCTTCGAATTATCTGTTTGGTTTGGCCAACTAGATTGGTAGTTCTTGCCATGGGGGAAGTGCTTAGCTTTGGGTTCGATCTTGCGGTGTCCTTACCCAGTGACAGAAGGGGCAGCAAGGCACGTATTGTATCGTTGCCATCAAGGATAACAAGATGGGGTTTATTTCATATTGCATGAATTTATCTCTCTACATCATGTCATCTTGCTTAAGGCGTTACTCTGTTTTTAACTTAATACTCTAGATGCATGCTGGATAGCGGTCGATGAGTGGAGTAATAGTAGTAGATGCAAAATCATTTCGGTCTACTTGTCATGGACGTGATGCCTATATACATGATCATGCCTAGATATTCTCATAACTATGCTCAATTCTGTCAATTTCTCAACAGTAATTTGTTCACCCACCGTAGAATACTTATGCTCTTGAGAGAAGCCACTAGTGAAACCTATGGCCCCCGGGTCTATTCTCATCATATCAATCTCCATCACTTTAATCTTGCTTTGCTTTTTTACTTTGCTTTTACTTTTTACTTTGCATCTTTATACCAAAAATACCAAAAATATTATATCTATCAGATCTCACTCTCGTAAGTGACCGTGAAGGGATTGACAACCCCTAATCGTGTTGGTTGTGAGTAGCTATCATTTTGTGCAGGTACGAGGGACTTGAGCGTGGGCTCCTACTGGATTGATACCTTGGTTCTCAAAAACTGAGGGAAATACTTACGCTACTCTGCTGCATTATCCCTTCCTCTTCGGGGAAAACCAACGCAAGCTCAAGACGTAGCAAGAAGGATTTCCGGCGCCGTTGCCGGGGAGTCTACGCAAAAGTCAACATACCAAGTACCCATCACAATCCCTATCTCTCGCATTACATTATTTGCCATTCGCCTCTCATTTTCCTCTCCCCCACTTCACCCTTGCCATTTTATTCGCCCTCTCTCTCTCTCTATCCTCCCTCTCTATTTGCCTCTTTTGCCCGCTTGCCTTTTTGTTTGCTCGTGTGTTAGGTTGCTTGTTTGTCGCGATGGCTCAAGATAATACCAAATTGTGTGACTTCACCAATACCAATAATAATGATTTCCTTAGCACTCCGATTGCTCCTCTTACCGATGCTGAATCTTGTGAAATTAATACTACTTTGTTGAATCTGGTTATGAAAGATCAATTCGCCGGCCTTCCTAGTGAAGATGCCGCTACTCATCTGAATAGCTTCGTTGATTTATGTGATATGCAAAAGAAAAAAGATGGCAATAATGATGTCGTTAAATTGAAGCTATTTCCTTTTTCGCTTAGAGATCGTGCTAAAGCTTGGTTTTCGTCTTTGCCTAAAAATAGTATTGATTCATGGAACAAGTGCAAAGATGCTTTTATCTCTAAGTATTTTCCTCCCGCTAAGATCATCTCTCTTAGAAACGATATTATGAACTTTAAACAACTTGATCATGAACATGTTGCACAAGCTTGGGAGAGAATGAAATTAATGATACGTAATTGCCCTACTCATGGTTTGAATTTGTGGATGATCATACAAAAATTTATGCCGGATTGAATTTTGCTTCTAGAAATCTTTTAGATTCGGCCGCGGGAGGCACTTTTATGGAAATCACTTTAGGAGATGCTACTAAACTCCTAGATAATATTATGGTTAATTATTCTCAATGGCATACTGAAAGATCTTCTAATAAAAAGTGCATGCGATAGAAGAAATTAATGTGTTGAGTGGAAAGATGGATGAACTTATGAAATTATTTGCTACTAAGAGTGTTTCTTCTGATCCTAATGATATGCCTTTGTCTACTTTGATTGAGAATAACAATGAATCTATGGATGTGAATTTTGTTGGTAGGAATAATTTTGGTAACAACGCTTATAGAGGGAATTTTAATCCTAGGCCATATCCTAGTAATCCTTCTAATAATTATGGGAATTCCTACAACAACTCTTATGGAAATTATAATAAGATGCCCTCTGAATTTGAGAATAGTGTTAAAGAGTTTATGAATTCACAAAAGAATTTTAATGCTTTGCTTGAAGAGAAATTGCTTAAAGTTGATGATTTGGCTAGAAACGTTGATAGAATTTCTCTTGAGGTTGATTCTTTAAAGCTTAGATCTATTCCTCCTAAGCATGATATCAATGAGTCTCTCAAAGCCATGAGAATTTCCATTGATGAGTGCAAGGAAAGAACCGCTAGGATGCGTGCTTCCAAAGATGCCTTTATTAAAGCGTGTTCCTCCAATTCCTATGAAAATCAAGATGAAGATCTAAAAGTTATTGATGTGTCCCCTATTAAATCTTTGTTTTGCAATATGAATCTTGATGAAACTGAATATGATCTTCCTTTACCTAGAAGGCGTTCTAAAAATTCGGAGTATTTAGATCTTAATGATGAAATTGATGAAAGTGGGATTGAAAGAAATAAAAATCTAGATGTTGCTAAACCCACTATATTGGATTTCAAGGAATTTAATTATGAAAGTTGCTCTTTAATTGATTGTATTTCCTTGTTGCAATCCGTGCTAAATTCTCCACATGCTTATAGTCAAAATAAAGCCTTCACCGAACATATTGTTGATGCCTTGATGCAATCTTATGAAGAAAAACTTGAGTTGAAAGTTTCTATCCCTAGAAAACTCTATGATGAGTGGGAACCAACTATTAAAATTAAAATTAAAGATCATGAGTTTTATGCTTTGTGTGATTTGGGTGCTAGTGTCTCTACTATTCCCAAGACTTTGTGTGATTTGCTAGATTTCCGTAATTTTGATGATTGCTCTCTAAACTTGCATCTTGCGGATTCCACTATTAAGAAACCTATGGGAAGGATTAATGATGTTCTTATTGTTGCAAATAGGAATTATGTGCCCGTAGATTTCATTGTCCTTGATATAGATTGCAATCCTTCTTGCCCTATTATTCTTGGTAGACTTTCCTTAGAACGGTTGGTGCGATTATTGATATGAAGGAAGGGAATATTAGATTTCAATTTCCATTAAAAAAGGGCATGGAACACTTTCCAAGAAAGAAAATAAAATTGCCATATGAAACTATCATGAGAGCCACTTATGGATTGCCTACCAAAGATGGCAATACCTAGATCTATCCTCGCTTTTATGCCTAGCTAGGGGCGTTAAACGATAGCGCTTGTTGGGAGGCAACCCAATTTTATTTTTATTCCTTGCCTTTTGCTCCTTCTTAGTAATAAATAAATTATTTAGCCTCTGTTTTGGTTGTGTTTTTTGTGTTTAATTAGTGTTTGTGCCAAGTAGAACCGTTGGGAAGACTTGGGGAAAGTCTTGTTGAACTTGCTGTAAAAAACAGAAACTTTAGCGCTCACGAGAACTGCTGTCATTTTTATTTGAAGAGTGCTATTTAGTTAATTCTTTTTGCAGATGATTAATAGATAAATTCCTCACGTCCATCAATTTATTTTAGAATTTTTGGGGTTCCATATCTTGCGCTAGCTACAGATTACTACAGACTGTTCTGTTTTTGACAGATTCTGTTTTTCGTGTGTTGTTTGCTTATTTTGATGAATCTATGGCTAGTAAAATAGTTTATAATCCATAGAGAAGTTGGAATACAGTAGGTTTAACACCAATATAAATAAAGAATGAGTTCATTACAGTACCTTGAAGTGGTATTTTGTTTTCTTTCGCTAACGGAGCTCACGAGTTTTCTATTTTGAGTATTGTGTTGTGAAGTTTTCAAGTTTTGGGTGAATTCTTTTGATGGATCATGGAACGAGGAGTGGAAAGAGCCTAATATTGGGGATGACCATGGCACCCCCAAGATAATCCAAGGACACCAAAAAGTCAAAGCTTGGGGATGCCCCGAAAGGCATCCCCTCTTTCGTCCACTTCCATCGGTAATTTACTTGGAGCTATATTTTTATTCACCAACATGATATGTGTTTTGCATGGAGCGTCTTGTATTATTTGTGTCTTTGTGTCTTAGTATGACACAATCATCCTTGCTGTACACACCTTTTGAGAGAGCCATACATGAATTAAAATTTGATAGAATACTCTATGTGCTTCACTTATATCTTTTGAGCTAAGTAGTTTTGCTCTATGTGCTTCACTTATATCTTTTGAGCTAGTTAATTTTGCTCTATGTGCTTCACTTATATATTTTGAGCATTATAATTTTTCTCTATGTGCTTCACTTAGATTTTTTAAAGCACGATGGTGGATTTGTTTTAAAGAAACTATTGATCTCTCATGCTTCACTTAAATTATTTTGAGAGTCTCTTAATAGCATGGTAATTTGCTTAATAATAATATGCTTGGTATTCAAGATTTGTGAAACTTTCTTTTGAGTGTTTGAATACTAAGAAAATATTGAAGCATGATAATTGTTTTGAGATATGGAGGTGATAATATTAAAGTCATGCTAGTTGAGTAGTTGTGAATTTAAAGAATACTTGTGTTAAAGTTTGTGATTCCCGTAGCATGCACGTATGGTGAACCGTTATGTGATGAAGTCGAAGCATGATTTATTTATTGATTGTCTTCCTTATGAGTGGCGGTCGGGGACGAGCGATGGTCTTTTCCTACCAATCTATCCCCCTAGGAGCATGCGCGTAATACTTTGCTTTGATAACTTCTAGATTTTTGCAATAAGTATATGAGTTCTTTATGACTAATGTTGAGTCCATGGATTATACGCACTCTCACCCTTCCACCTTTGCTAGCCTCTCTAATACCGCGCACCTTTCGCCGGTATCATACACCTACCATATACCTTCCTCAAAACAGCCACCATACCTACCTATTATGGCATTTCCATAGCCATTCTGAGATATATTGCCATGCAACTTTCCACCATCTAGTTCATCATGACACATTCATCATTGTCATATTGCTTAGCATGATCATGTAGTTGACATAGTATTTGTGGCAAAGCCACCGTTCATAATTTCTTCATACTTGTCACTCTTGATTCATTGCATATCCCGGTACACCGCCGGAGGCGTCCATATAGAGTCATACTTTGTTTTAGAATCAAGTTGTAATCATTGAGTTATAAATAAATAAAAGTGTGATGATCATCATTCAATAGAGCATTGTCCCAAAAAAAGAAAGGCCAAAGAAAAAAAAAGGCCCCCAAAAAAGAAAATAAATAAAAAGGGGCAATGCTACTATGTTTTTTCCACACTTGTGCTTCAAAGTAGCACCATGGAGTCTCATATATTGTGCTTCAAAGTAGCACCATGTTCTTCATATAGAGAGTCTCATATGTTGTCACTTTCATATACTAGTGGGAATTTTACATTATAGAACTTGGCTTGTATATTCCAATGATGGGCCTCCTCAAGTGCCCTAGGTCTTCGTGAGCAAGCAAGTTGGATGCACACCCACTAGTTTCTTTTGTTGAGCTTTCATACATTTATAGCTCTAGTGCATCCGTTGCATTGGCAATCCCTACTCACTCACATTGATATCTATTGATGGGCATCTCCATAGCACGTTGATATGCCTAGTTGATGTGAGACTATATTCCCCTCCTTTTTGTCTTCTCCACAACCACCATTCTATTCCACCTATAGTGATATATCCATGGCTCACACTCATGTATTGCGTGAAGATTGAAAAAGTTTTGAAAAAGTTAGAGTATGAAACAATTGCTTGGCTTGTCATCGGGGTTGTGCATGATTTAAATACTTTGTGTGGTGAAGATGGAGCATATCCAGACTATATGATTTTGTAGGGATAACTTTCTTTGGCCATGCTATTTTGAGAAGACATAATTGCTTTGTTAGTATGCTTGAAGTATTATTATTTTTATGTCAATATAAACTTTTGTCTTGAATCTTTCTAATCTGAATATTCATACCACAATTAAGAAGATTTGCATTGAAATTATGCCAAGTAGCACTCCGCATCAAAAATTCTCTTTTTATCATTTACCTACTCGAGGACGAGCAGGAATTAAGCTTGGGGATGCCTGATACGTCTCCAACGTATCTATAATTTTTGATTGCTCCATGCTATATTATCTACTGTTTTGGACTATATTGGGCTTTATTTTCCACTTTTATATTATTTTTGGGACTAACCTATTAACCGGAGGCCCAGCCCAGAATTGTTGTTTTTTTGCCTATTTCAGTGTTTCGGAGAAACAGAATATCAAACGGAGTCCAAACGGAATAAAATCTTCGGGAACGTGATTTTCTCACAGAACGTGATCCAGGAGACTTGGACCCTACTCCAGGGAGTCAAAGAGGAGGTCACGAGGGTGGGGGCGCCCCCCCTAGGGCGCGCCCCCTGCCTCGTGGGCCCCTCGGTGCTCCACCGACGTACTCCTTCCTCCTATATATACCTACGTACCCCCAAACGATCAGAACAGGAGCCAAAAACCTAATTCCACCACCGCAACTTTCTGTATCCACGAGATCCCATCTTCGGGCCTGTTCCGGAGCTCCGTCGGAAGAGGGCCGTCATCACGGAGGGCTTCTACATCATCCTAGCCCCTCCGATGAAGTGTGAGTAGTTTACCTCAGACCTTCGGGTCCATAGTTAGTAGCTAGATGGCTTCTTCTCTCTCTTTGAATCTCAATACAAAGTTCTCCCCCTCTCTTGTGGAGATCTATTCGATGTAATCTTCTTTTTGCGGTGTGTTTGTTGAGACCGATGAATTGTGGGTTTATGATCAAGTCTATCTATGAATAATATTTGAATCTTCTCTGAATTCTTTTATGTATGATTGGTTATATTTGCAAGTCTCTTCGAATTATCCGTTTGGTTTGGCCAACTAGATTGGTAGTTCTTGCCATGGGAGAAGTGCTTAGCTTTGGGTTCGATCTTGCGGTGTCCTTACCCAGTGACAGAAGGGGCAGCAAGGCACGTATTGTATCGTTGCCATCGAGGATAACAAGATGGGGTTTATTTCATATTGCATGAATTTATCTCTCTACATCATGTCATCTTGCTTAAGGCGTTACTCTGTTTTTAACTTAATACTCTAGATGCATGCTGGATAGCGGTCGATGAGTGGAGTAATAGTAGTAAATGCAGAATCGTTTCAGTCTACTTGTCACGGACGTGATGCCTATATACATGATCATGCCTAGATATTCTCATAACTATGCTCAATTCTGTCAATTGCTCAACAGTAATTTGTTCACCCACCGTAGAATACTTATGCTCTTGAGAGAAGCCACTAGTGAAACCTATGGCCCCCGGGTCTATTCTCATCATATCAATCTCCATCACTTTAATCTTGCTTTGATTTTTTACCTTGCTTTTACTTTTTACTTTGCATATTTATACCAAAAATACCAAAAAATATTATATCTATCAGATCTCACTCTCGTAAGTGACCGTGAAGGGATTGAAAACCCCTAATCGCGTTGGTTGCGAGTAGCTATCGTTTTGTGAAGGTACGAGGGACTTGAGCGTGGCCTCTACTGGATTGATACCTTGGTTCTCAAAAACTGAGGGAAATACTTACGCTACTCTGTTGCATCATCCCTTCCTCTTCGGGGAAAACCAATGCAAGCTCAAGACGTAGCACTCTTCTCCGTGACAGTGGACGCCTCAAGAGCGGGCTCATACCAAGCCGGAGCCGAGGAAGTCTTGACCTTGCGCGGCGCCATGGGCGGCAGATGCAGAGCAAGGCCGGAGCAGATCTGTAGGTAGCGGCGGCGAAGAGCGGGAAAGGGGATGTGGAGCGAGGCAAGGAAGAAGCAATGAAGGCAAGTGCCGCCTGTGCCAGCCTTGTCAGGTCAAGCAGTTGCCGAGGCAGCGTGGGAAGCGGAGACACCCACGCCCAATCAACCGCCACGCGTCAACCTAGGCCGCATGCTTTTGGGGCCTGCGGTGCTCCGAACTTGACCCTTGGCTTCGCCGCGAAGCCAAGCCCGCGCGCACCTTGGGCCCGGGGCTACTGTCGGCGTTCTTTGAATGGGGGTCCTCAGACTTGCCTTCCTGTGGCCCCACGGCGTGGCCAAGCCGCAGGCCGTATGTCCCATCTTCATCAACAAGGCACCCAAGACCCTCACGAGGGTCCAAGCCTCGCGAGGCGGACGACACAAGACCTCCTCTGGAGTGGCCTAGCTAGTCAGGCTCACGAGGAGTGGAGATATCAAGGCGGGGCGAACCTCACGAGACTCTCGTGACGTGAGCCATGACGATCGACATGAGGCGGGCGCCAACGCGTGCAACGTCCTTGTTTCCTCTTTGGTACAAAGGAGGCAAGCGCAGCCGTGGAGTACCGAGGCCTCAGGCAAAGGTTGCCATTTTGGTGCAACAAGACCAAGACCAGGCGGACGGCAAGACGGAGGCCATCGTGGAGCCCAAGACGGCGTCACCACCAGAGTCTTTCACAGGCGAAGACCGCTTTTGTAAGGATAGCTTGTACTAGTCGTCCCCCTTCAAATTTGCCCGCCGTTGTTGGCTCCCTTCCCGCTCAATATTTGGGAAGAGGACCAGGGCCTCTATAAATAGGACTAGCCACCACCATAGTAGGGGCATCTCATCTTAGCTTGAGGGAATCCTCACACCACAAGTTCATACGCACAAGAACACCTCAACCTCAGGAGGCTATTCTTCC
This sequence comes from Triticum aestivum, assembly GCF_018294505.1. NCBI lineage: Eukaryota > Viridiplantae > Streptophyta > Magnoliopsida > Poales > Poaceae > Triticum > Triticum aestivum. The sequence continues at coordinate 499,533,022 of NC_057803.1, forward strand.
TCTTGTATTGTTCATCATCAGCCCAAGAGGCAATCCACCACCACCACACTGGAGTAGGGTATTACACCACAATGGTGGCCCAAACCAGTATAAACCCTGTGTCTTTCTGTGTTGTGAGTTTGTCGAGTTCGTCCGCAAGACCTTAGCGAGCTAGAGCGTAGATCGGTAGGAGGGAAAGACTTCGCGCGCACCCCAGTGTTCGAACCTTAAGGGTTTGCCGGAACGCCACATCCGACAAGCAGGTATCAAGCGGCTTCTGGGCCTCCCAACCTAGCTTGTCTATAACATCAGCAGCCCAAGTTATGTTTGTTTTTTCAAGACGATGCACAGCTCAGTTCTATTTTTCTATAAGAATGCAAAACTGAACCTATATTTATATTTTATTTTATTACATATATATATATAATAGAAACAACATAAGGTTCCATTAAACCTGTCATTCGTCCAACCATTTTATAGACATTCCTACTTCCTTTATTTTTCATTTTCATTAATCCCATATCTGAATTTTCTCCCACTTTATTTTTCGATGTAAACTGAGTTTTCTCCCAGTACTTTTCCCCAAACCAACTCAATTGTCCCACGTCTAGCCTAAAAAATAATAATACCCCACGTCCTATTAACTCATCAAATTAAAATGATATTTTATTTCATAAGTTGAAAGTTCTTACAAAATAATAATAATAATTGTTTATATATAACTTGGCAAGTTAACTCCTAGTGATTGCGTACATAAGCTAGCAAAGATTTACTGACCAATGTAGTAATATACGTGCAATCATGTGTTTATGTTTTTATAACATTTCTCCGTCCAGCCCAACATGATATTTTCACCCAACCCAGCAAGTCCACGAATTTCGAGAAAAATGCAAATAGGCTTTAAATTCTACCATATATATAAATGGGCCGCATAGATGCTACATCATTGTTTCACCCAGCCCACCAAATGGACTAAAAACAAATGGACTGGCCGACATGTGGGCCAGTAGGTCAAAGCCTAACAAGGCGTTGGATTTACATCCAACGGCTGGGATTCTTCTTCAATCTCTCATCTTCTTCCCCCAGCGCTGCCGGGACTGCCTACTCCAGCCTCCGGCATCCAGTGACATTGTTTTGTGTGCCTCAGCAAAATGCTACCCCGCCGACGGCCAGGCCATCCCTCCACTCCGCACCTCCTGTTATTCTCTACCGAGTGTAGGCCCACCATGCACCCGAACCAGTCAAGTTTTCCACTCCTCTCCTTCTGCGACTCCACTGCTGCGTTTTCCCCTTCTCCGGGTCGTTCCAGTCTGGGGCCTCACCATCGCCCATCACCTCGATGTGCTTGGTGCGGCGTGGTCAACAAACGAGAGTCATCAGAAGAGGACTGTACTTGGAGTGCCTAATGGCTGGGTCCCACGAGGTCCATGGTCGCACGCAAGGAAAGTTCCTCCTTATTAAGTTGTTTCCTCCCCCTGATAGCTGGGACCAACCGGTTGTATCTTCGCACGGAATGAAGTGCCTCCTTGTTATGCGAAAAAAATTATTCCTCCCATTGACAGCTGGGACCCGTTAGATTTGGTGGCTGACTTGTGGGCCTACTAAGCGGACGTGTACACAGGGCTTTATCAACTTAATCAACAAATGATTCTAGTAGCTAGACCGTTGGATTTTAATCCAACAGTCGTGCTCCTTCTTCAACCTCTGTTCTTGCTCCTGTCTCCCATGGGCGGCACCGCGGCAGTGTTGACGTGCACCCGAACTAGTCAAGTTTCCCACTCCTCTCCATCTGCGACTCCACTGCTGTGTCTTCCCCATCTCCGGGGCGTTCCAGTCTGGGGCCTCGCCGTCGTCCACCGGCCTTGGTGCACTCGGCATGGTGTGGTCAACGTGGTCAACAACCGAGAGTCATCGAAAGATGACTGTACGTGAGAGGCTGACAGTGGGGACGCACCATGCCCATGGACGCATGCATGCAACTGCATCCTTTTTACCCTGAAAAATAATGTTTTCTCCCCCTGACTGTTGGGACCCACCAGCTACATCTTCGCACGCAAGGAAGTGCATCCATATTACGGGCAAAAAAATGATTTGCCCCCTGACTGTTGGGACCCACCAGCTACATCTTCACACGCAAGGAAGTGCCCGACAGTCGGGACCCACCTGGTCGAAGCATACGTAGTGTTGTCATTCTGGTCGCGAACATGTACGTACATATGATCGGTATGTCTGCAGGCTGCAGCGATGCCGTGGCCGTGCAAGGAAGGGCACGTGTCGTAGTAGAGGCGCACACATGTCGTAGTAGAGGCACGCACGTATCATGTACATGCACATACAGCGGCCAGGGTGCAAGAAAGTAAATACGGCCACGTACGTACATACGGGCAGGGTCTCAAACACCTACTCGCGCATACGTATGGCCAGGGCTCGTGTACATGGCTGTGGCTGGGTCGGAACGGAGAAACAGCGTCATCGTCATGTTCATGGGGAGGCAACAGAATGCGTCGTGATCATCAGGAGGCAACAGAATGTGTGTTGTTCATCCGGAGCCAACCGGCTTGGATGGAACAGGCGATGGAAACGAGGCCTGGCGTACCGCAGAACGGAGGAAACGGCCTTGTGTTCAACCGACCACGATGGAAACGGGATCTTGTTCATCGGGAGGGGTCTGGCGTACCACAAAATGGAGGAAAAGGACGTCCTACGGTCGAAACGGGGTCATGTTGATCGGGAGGAGTGTAGCGTACCCCCAACTAAGGAAACGGACTTGTGTTGGAGCGCTACGGTCGAAACGGGGCTCCTGTTCACCGGGAGGGGTGTGGCGTACCGCAAAACGGGACTCCACGGGATACTGTTCATCTCCACCGTCGACTGCCTCCACGGGCTACTGTTCATCTCCACCGTTGACTGCCTCCATGGGCTACTGTTCATCCACCATCGTCTTCCTCCAGCCTCCACCTGCGGCTGTTCATCCATGGGCTCCCGTTCATCCAGCCTCCACCGTGAGCTCCTCCACCGGCTACTGTTCAACCAGCCCTCTCCACGGGGTTCCTGTTCAACCACCCCTCCACGGGCTACTGTTCATCCATCCCTCCACCGGCTACTGTTCAACCAGCCCTCCACCGGCTACTGTTCAACCAGCCCTCCAAGGGGTCCTGTTCATCCAGCCCTCCACGGGGTCATGTTCATCCACCGGCTCGATCGATCGGGGTAATGTTCATCCAGCGGCAACGACCTCTACTACCACGGGTTCCTGTTCATCCAACCCCCACCGGGAACTGTTCATCCAAACCCCCTCAATAACACTCACTGTTCATCCAAGGAAGGAGGCAGCAGTGTTCGATCGGCTTCAGTTAGCAGCAGTAGTGAAGGAATCACTCGGGTTCAGTTAACAGCAAGGGATTGATCGATCGCTCGGGTTCAGTAACGCGTAGCCTGCAGTGCAATCGCTCGGGTTCAGTTAGAGCCCAATGCCTCGCTCGGATTCAGTTAGAGCGCAACGCCTCGCACACACGCGCGTACGTACGAGAGAAACGCGCATCGCTCGGCCCCCGACCACCCACCATAATCGGGAACTCCCCCGATATTTTCCTCGCCCTCGCTTCTACCATGGTTTTCTCCGTCATGGACGGCCCAAAGAATGTCATGCAGCTGTGTCTCCGGCCCGCCCAGGACGAAAAGCCCATTTTCTATCATGATTTTTTGTCATAGAAGTAGGAGCCCACCACATCTATGATGATACCGGGTTTTGTCACAATTATCGTCATAGAAGTGTCATAAGTATGTTAGAAAAAAAATCATTCGGCCCAAAATGTCACGGATGTGTCTTTTTTGTAGTAGGCCCACACTTAGTTAATCCTAATTAGTTTAAAGCAAATCATATTTCACCTCTGTCTCAATGACAGGTGGGTCCCACTGGACCCACGGGTCATGTTTGACTCTGGTCAGCTGTGTTGGACCTGCTACCGTCATGGTGATGTCATGTTGACCTCACCTTTCACTGTTCTGGATAATGTTCGATTTAAATAAATTAAATAAATTTAAAAAAAATGCATAAAACTTTGATAAATCATAGAAAAATAAACCGTAACTTGGATCAAAATACTTTGTACATGAAAGTTGCTCAGAACGATGAGACGAATCCGGATACGTAGCCCGTTCGTTCGCCACACATCCCTAGCATAGCAAACACACAACTTTCCCCCTCTGGTTCATCTGTCCAAAAATGCAAAACACCGGGGATACTTTCCCGGATGTTCTCCCCCTTCGCCGGTATCACCTCCTACCGTGTTAGGGCACACCTGGCATCGTTACTTGTCATGTCATGCATTGATATGCATATGTTTGCATTGTATTCATTGTTTCTTCCCCCTCTTCTCTCGGGTAGACTACGAGACTGACGCCGCTGCTGGTTCCCCGATTGACTACGTTCTTGACGACCCCTCCTTGCCAGAGCAATCAGGCAAGCCCCCCCCCTGATCACCAGATATCGCCTATTCTTCTCTTTACTGCTTGCATTAAAGTAGTGTAGCATGTTACTGCTTCCCGTTAATCCTATCATGATGCATAGACTGTCTTTGCTACTACCGTTGTTACCTTTACCTGCAATCCTAAATGCTTAGTATAGGATGCTAGTATTCCATCAGTGGCCCTACATTCTTGTCCGTCTGCCATGCTATACTATCGGGCCGTGATCACTCAGGAGGTGATCATGGGTATAATATGTGATACTTGGTGACTAAAGTCGGGTCGGCTCGTAGAGTACCCGCGAGTGATTCCGGTGTGGGGGCTGATAGGACAGGTGGTTCCATCCTGGTAGTGGTGGGCCTGGGATCCCGACGGCCCCTGACTGTTACTTCGTGGCGGAGCGACAAGGAAGGTTGAGACCACCTAGGAGAGAAGTGGGCCTGGCCCTGGTCGGCATCCGCGGTTACATCAATTAACACACTTAACAAGATCTGGGTATTTGATCTAAGTCTGGCCACTGGCCTATACGCACTAACCAACTACGCGGGAAAAGTTATGGGCACTCGACATCATGGTATCAGCCAATGCCTTCTTGACGTCAGCAACTGAGCGGCGCGCGCCGGATTGGACCATAAGCATGCGCTTTATTAAGGGGGCTAGGTCTGCTTCCCGCCGTGTACGCATCATGCAGGTGTGCAATGGGCGATGGGACCAGACCCTTGTGCGCATAGGATTTAGACCGGCGTGCTGACCTCTCTGTTGTGCCTAGGTAGGGCTGCGACATGTTGATCTTCCGAGGCCAGACATGACCCAGGAAAGTGTGCCCGGCCAGAGGGATCGAGCGTGTCGGGAAATGTGGTGCACCCCTGCAGGGAAGTTTTTCTATTCGAATAGTCGTGTCCCTCGGTAAAAGGACGACCCAGAGTTGTACCTTGACCTTATGACAACTAGAGCCGGATACTTAATAAAACACACCCTTCCAGGTGCCAGATACAACCCGGTGATCGCTCTCTAACAGGGTGATGAGGAGAGGATCGCTGGGTAGGATTATGCTATGTGATGATACTTGGTTAACTTACCATCTACTCTCTTCTACTGCTTCAAGATGGAGCCTGCCAGAAGCGTAGTCTTTGATAGGACTAGCTATCCCCCTATTATTCTGGCATTCTGCAGTTCAGTCCACATATACTACCCGTTTCATTGATACCAATGCATATGTAGTGTAGTTCCCTGCTTGCGAGTACTTTGGATGAGTACTCACGGTTGCTTTGCTTCCCCCTTTTCCCCCTTTCTATACCTGGTTGTTGCGACCAGACATTGGAGCCCACGAGCCAGACGCCACTGTCGACGATGACTCCTACTACACTGGAGGTGCCTACTACTACGTGCAGGCCGCCGCCGACGATCAGGAATAGTTTAGGAGGATCCCAGGCAGGAGGTCTGCGCCTCTTTCGATCTATATCCCAGCTTGTGCTAGCCATCTTATGGGAACTTGTTTAACTTATGTCTGTACTTAGCTATTGTTGCTTCGGCTGACTCGTCTATGATCGAGCTCTTGTATTCGAGCCCTCGAGGCCCCTGGCTTGTAATATGATGCTTGTATGACTTATTTTATTTTTAGAGTTGTGTTGCGATATCTTCCCATGAGTCCCCGATCTTGATCGTACACGTTTGCGTGTATGATTAGTGCACGGTCAAATCGGGGGCATCACAGGGGGGCCCTCACGTTTGCGCAAGACAGAGGGCACGGTAGGAAACAGCACCATAAATAAAATATACAATCATACCAACCAAGATCACGATTAACACACAGGACAAAACGGATCTACTCAAACATCATAGGATAACCATAGATCATTGGGAAATAATATATGGAGTTGAGCACCATGTTTAAGTAGAGATTACAGCGGGGAGAAGAGGTGTTACACCGCTGCATAGAGGGGGGGAGAGTTGGTGTTGAACGTAGCAAGATTGTTGATGTATATCGTCGTCTCGATCGTTGCACCGGTGGCACTTCGGCGCCACCGGAAGCGAGGGGGAGAGAGCCCCCTCCTTCTTCTTCCTTGGCCTCCCCCTAGATGGGAGGAGAGTTCCCCCTCTGGTCCTTGGTCTCCATGGCGCTAGAGGGGCGGGAGCCCCTTCGAGATTGGATCTCCCTCTCTGTTCTCTTCTGTTTCGCGTTCTCAAATCTCCCCGAAAACCATTCCTTATATTCTCAAAGATCCGTAACTCTGATTGCGCTAAGATTTTAACATGATTTTTTTTCTGGATATAAGCTTCCTTGTGCCCGAAGTAGAGGTCCAACCGACATACGAGGTGGGCACAACCCACCACCGCACGCCTGGCTCCTCTGGCGCGCCCGGGTGGGTTGTGCCCACCAGGGGCCTCCATTTGCGGTGATTCCAACTCCCAAAAATCACATATATTCCAAAATAATTCTCCTTGAAATTTTATTGCATTTGGACTTCGTTTGGTATGGATACTCTGCGATACAAAAAACATGCAGAAAACAGGAACTGGCACTGGGCACTGCATCAATAGGTTAGTCCAATAAATCGTATAAAAAGTTGCCAAAAGTATGTGAAACTGGTATTATATTGATGTCTACTATACGACCTTCTTCTTGTAGACGTTGTTGGGCCTCCAAGTGCAGAGGTTTGTAGGACAGTAGCAAATTTCCCTCAAGTGGATGACCTAAGGTTTACCATTCCGTGGGAGGTGTATGATGAATATGGTCTCTCTCAAACAACCCTGCAACCAAATAGCAAAGAGTCTCTTGTGTCCCCAACACACCCAATACAATGGTATATTCTATAGGTGCACTAGTTTGGCGAAGAGATGGTGATACAAGTGCAATATGGATGGTAGATATAGGTTTTTGTAATCTGAAAAATATAAAAACAGATAGGTAACTAATGATAAAGGTGAGCACAAACGGTATTGCAACGCTTTGAAACAAGGCCTAGGGTTCATACTTCACTAGTGCAAGTTTCTCAACAAGGATAACATAATTAGATCATATAACTATCCATCAACATGCAACAAAGAGTCACTCCAAAGTCACTAATAGCAGAGAACAAATGACGAGATTATTGTAGGGTACGAAACCACCTCAAAGTTATTCTTCCGACCAATCTATTCAAGAGTCCGTAGTAAAATAACACGAAGCTATTCTTTCCGTTCAATCTATCCTAGAGTTCGTACTAGAATAACACCTTAAGGCGCAAATCAACCAAAACCCTAATGTCACCTAGATACTCCAATGTCACCTCAAGTATCCGTGGGTATGATTATACGATATGCATCACACAATCTCAAATTCATCTATTCAACCAACACAAAGAACTTCAAAGAGTGCCCCAAAATTTCTACCGGAGAGTCAAGACGAAAATGTGTGCCAACCCCTATGCATAAGTTCACGAGGTCACGGAACTCGCAAGTTGATCACCAAAACATACATCAAGTGGATCACTTGAATATCCCATTGTCACCACAGATAAGGACATGCAAGACATACATCAAGTGTTCTCAAATCCTTAAATACTCAATCTGATAAGATAACTTCAAAGGGAAAACTCAATCCATTACAAGAGAGTAGAGGGTGATGTCTACTACACAACCTTCTTCTTGTAGACGTTGTTGGGCCTCCAAGTGCAGAGGTTTGTAGGACAGTAGCAAATTTCCCTCAAGTGGATGACCTAAGGTTTATCAATCCGTGGGAGGCGTAGGATGAAGATGGTCTCTCTCAAACAATCCTGCAACCAAATAACAAAGAGTCTCTTGTGTCCCCAACACACCCAATACAATGGTAAATTGTATAGGTGCACTAGTTCGGCGAAGAGATGGTGATACAAGTGCAATATGGATGATAGATATAGGTTTTTGTAATCTGAAAATATAAAAACAGCAAGGTAACTAATGGTAAAAGTGAGCGTAAACGGTATTGCAATGCGTCGAAACAAGGCCTAGGGTTCATACTTTCACTAGTGCAAGTTCTCTCAACAATAATAACATAATTGGATCATATAACTATCCCTCAACATGCAACAAAGAGTCACTCCAAAGTCATTAATAGCGGAGAACAAATGAAGAGATTATTGTAGGGTATGAAACCACCTCAAAGTTATCCTTTCTGATCGATCTATTCATGAGTCCGTAGTAAAATAACATGAAGCTATTCTTTCCATTCAATCTATCATAGAGTTCGTACTAGAATAACACCTTAAGACACAAATCAACCAAAACCCTAATGTCACCTAGATACTCCAATGTCACCTCAAGTATCCATGGGCATGATTATATGATATGCATCACTCAACCTCAGATTCATCTATTCAACCAACACAAAGAACTTCAAAGAGTGCCCCAAAGTTTCTACCAGAGAGTCAAGATGAAAACGCGTGCCAACCCCTATGCATAAGTTCACGAGGTCATGGAACTCGCAAGTTGATCACCAAAACATACATCAAGTGGATCACATGATATCCCATTGTCACCACAGATAAGCACGTGCAAGACATACATCAAGTGTTCTCAAATCCTTAAAGACTCAATCCAATAAGATAACTTCAAAGGGAAAACTCAATTCATCACAAGAGAGTAGAGGGGGAGAAACATCATAAGATCCAACTATAATAGCAAAGCTCGCGATACATCAAGATCGTACCACCTCAAGAACACGAGAGAGAGAGAGATCAAACACATAGCTACTGGTAAATACCCTCAGCCCCGAGGGTGAACTACTCCCTTCTCGTCATGGAGAGCGCCTGGATGATGAAGATGGCCACCGGAGAGGGATTCCCCCTTCCGGCAGGGTGCCAGAACGGGTCTAGATTGGTTTTCGATGGTTACGGAGGCTTCGGGCGGCGGAACTCCCGATCTATTCTGCTCCCTTTAGTTTTTAGGGTATATGGATATATATAGGCGAACGAAGTCGGTCTGGGGAGCCACGAGGGGCCCACGAGGGTGGGGGCGCGCCCAGGGGGTAGGGCGCGCCTCCCTGTCTCGTGCCTCCCTCGAAGCTTCACTGACGTCTACTCCAAGTCTTCTAGATTGCTTCCGTTCCAAAAAATAAGTTCCGTGCAGTTTTAGGTCAATTGGACTCCATTTGATTTTCCTTTTCTGTGATACTCTAAAACAAGGAAAAAACAGAAACTGGCACTGGGCTCTAGGTTAGTCCCAAAAATAATATAAAAGTGTTTAATAGAGCCCATAAACATCCAAAACAGATAATATAATAGCATGGAAAAATCAAAAATTATAGATACGTTGGAGACGTATCAGCATCCCCAAGCTTAATTCCTGGTCGTCCTTGAGTAGGTAGATGGTAAAAACAGAATTTTTGATGTGGAATGCTACCTTACATATTTATCCATGGGATTCTCTTTATTGTGGCAAGAATTTTCAGATCCATAAGATTCAAGACAAAAGTTTAATATTGACATAAAAATAATAATATTTCAAGCATACTAACAAAGTAATCATGTCTTCTCAAAATAACATGGCCAAAGAAAGCTATCCCTACAAAATCATATAGTCTGGCTATGCTCTATCTTCATCACACAAAATATTTAAATCATGCACAACCCTGATGACAAGACAAGCAATTGTTTCATACTTTCTCAAACTTTTTCAATCTTCACGCAATACATGAGTGTGAGCCATGGACATAGCACTATAGGTGGAATAGAATGGTGGTTGTGGAGAAGACAAAACAGGAGAAGATAGTCTCACATCAACTAGGCGTATCAACGGGCTATGGAGATGCCCATCAATAGATATCAATGTGAGTGAGTAGGGATTGCCATGCAACGGATGCACTAGAGCTATAAGTGTATGAAAGCTCAAAAAGAAACTAAGTGGGTGTGCATCCAACTCGCTTGCTCACGAAGACCTAGGGCATTTTGAGGAAGCCCATCATTGTAATATACAAGCCAAGTTCTATAATGAAAGATTCCCACTAGTATATGAAAGTGATAACATAGGAGACTCTCTATCATGAAGATCATGGTGCTACTTTGAAGCACAAGTGTGGTAAAAGGATAGTAGCATTGCCCCTTCTCTCTTTTTCTCTCTTTTTTTGGTTTTTTTGGGCCTTCTCTTTTTTTCATGGCCTCTTTTTTCTCTCTCTTTTTCTTTTTTTTGTCCGGAGTCTCATCTTGACTTGTGGGGGAATCATAGTCTCCATCATCCTTTCCTCACATGGGACAATGCTCTAATAATGATGACCATCACACTTTTATTTACTTACAACTCAAGAATTACAACTCGATACTTAGAACAAAATATGACTCTATGTGAATGCCTCCAGCGGTGTACCGGGATGTGCAGTGAATCAAGAGTGACATGTATGAAAGAATTATGAACGGTGGCTTTGCCACAAATACGATGTCAACTACATGATCATGCAAAGCAATATGACAATGATGGAGCATGTCATAATAAATGGAACGGTGGGAAGTTGCATGGCAATATATCTCGGAATGGCTATGGAAATGACACAATAGGTAGGTATGGTGGCTGTTTTGAGGAAGGTAAATGGTGGGTTTATGGTACCGGCAAAAGTTGTGCGGTACTAGAGAGGCTAGCAATGGTAGAATGGTGAGAGTGTGTATAATCCATGGACTCAACATTAGTCATAAAGAACTCACATATTTATTGCAAAAATCTATTATTTATTGAAACAAAATACTATGTGCATGCTCCCAGGGGGATAGATTGGTAGGAAAAGACCATCGCTCGTCCCCGACCGCCACTCATAAGGAAGACAATCAAAAAATAAATCATGCTCCGACTTCATCACATAACGGTTCACCATACGTGCATGCTACAGGAATCACAAACTTTAACACAAGTATCTCTCAAATTCACAACTACTTAACTAACATGACTCTAATATCACCATCTTCATATCTCAAAACAACCATCAAGTATCAAACTTCTCATAGTATTCAATGCACTCTATATGAAAGTTTTTATTATACCCATCTTGAATGCCCATCATAGTAGGACTAATTTTATAACCCAAGCAAATTACCATGTTGTTCTAAAGACTCTCAAAATAATATAAGTGAAGCATGAGAGTTCATCTATTTCTTCAAAAGAAAACCACCGTTGTGCTCTAAAAAGATATAAATGAAGCAACAGAGCAAATGACAAACTACTCCAAAAGATATAAGTGGAGATCAATGAGTAGTCGAGTAATTATGTAACTATATGAAGACTCTCTAACATTTAAAAATTTCATATCTTGGTAATTTATTCAAACAGCAAGCAAAACAAAATAAAATAAAATGACGATCCAAGCAAAACACATATCATGTGGTGAATAAAAATATAGCCTCAAGTAAAGTTACCGATAGACGAAGACGAAAGAGGGGATGCCTTCCGGGGCATCCCCAAGCTTAGGCTCTTGGTTGTCCTTGAATATTACCTTGGGGTGCCTTGGGCATCCCCAAGCTTAGGTTGTTGCCACTCCTTATTCCATAGTCCATCGAATCTTTACCCAAAACTTGAAGACTTCACAACACAAAACTCAACAGAAAACTCGTAAGCTCTGTTAGTATAAGAAAGCAAATCACCACTTAGGTACTGTCAAGACAAGATTCATAATTTTCTCACATGATGCCTACTGTACCATATCATTTCTACAATTTATATTAAGCAATATAAGCCATAGAAACTAGAAAACAAGCAAACTATGCATCGAAAACAGAATCTGTCAAAAACAGAACAGTCTGTAGTACTCTGTAACTATCGAATACTTGTGTAACTCCAAATATCCTGAGAAATGAGGAATTCCTAAGCAATTTGTTTATAAATCCACCGCAAAAAGAATCAGTATTTTATCTCTCGTCTGTTAAAAATGAAAACTAATCTCCTGGGCACAAAAGTTTTTGTTTTTCAGCAAGATCAAATCAACTATCACTGTAAGCCATCCCAAAGGTCTTACTTGGCACTTTATTGAAACAAAAGCTATAAAACATGATTACTACGGTAGCATAATCATGTGAACACACAAAAACAATAGGTATAAATGTTGAGTTGTCTCCCAACAAGTGCTTCTCTTTAATGCCTTCAAGCTAGGCATGATGATTTCAATGACGCTCACATAAAAGATAAGAATTGAAACATAAAGAGAGCATCATGAAGAATATGACAAGCACATTTAAGTATAACCCACTTCCTATGCATAGGGATTTTGTGAGCAAACAATTTATGTAAACAAGAATCAACTAGCATAGGAAGGTAAAGCAGGCAAAACTTCAAGATTTTCAACACATAGAGAGGAAACTTGATATTATTGCAAAGCCACAAGCTTGGGCATGCTATGTTTGACGAAGATGATATTTTTAGTCCCCCAAGTTTTGATAAGCAAATTTATTATGATGAAAGCATGCCTCCTGTCTATGATGATTATTGTGATGACATGTATTCTATAAAAAATAATGATAACCATGAAACTTGTCAAAAACAGAACAGTCTGTAGTAATCTGTAGGTTTCGAATACTTCTGTAACTCCAAAAATCCTGAGAAATTAGAACATCCTAAATTATTTGTATAATGATCTACTGCAGTTGGAATCAGTATTTTATCACTCTCTGGTAAAAAATGAAAATTATTCTCGTGAGCACATACTTTCTGTTTTTTCAGCAAGATCAAATAACAATCATCCAAGAAGATCCTAAAGGCTTTACTTGGCACAAAAACTAATTAAAACATAAAAACATAATCATAACAGAGGATGTATGATTTATTTATTTCTAAATAGGAACAAAAAGCAAGGAACAAAAATAAAATTGGGTTGCCTCCCAACAAGCGCTATCGTTTAACGCCCCTAGCTAGGCATAAAAGCAAGAATAGATCTAGGTATTGTCCTCTTCGGTAGGAAATTCTTCAATTGAACACTTATAGTCCTTAGGAGGTTCTTTATTTTTGCAAATGATCAAACTTCTAGGTAGGAAATCAAGAAATTCACTTGTAGCAAAAGGTTCCTTAACGATATCTAAAAAGTTGGGGTGAATACTTATTGATTTGAGATCTTCATTTTTCTTACTAGAAGATTCACCCTTATTTTTAGGAACAAAGATAAATTTGGCAACTTTGGTAGGAGGAGGATTTGAGGTATTTTTAACGGCAGAAAAAGCGGACCCCAAGTTGGTAATAATCTCTTCGACTTTGTCAATTCAATTGGAATCTTGATCTATCTTTTCATTAACTATGAGTTCCTTTTCCTTAAGATTTTTCAGAGTAACTCCTACCTTAGATCCATATTGAGTAATTTGATTGTTGATCTTTATCCAAATTTTCAATTAGCTCTAAAGTGGCAATTTTATTTTTAATAATATCAAGCCTTTGCATCACATGCTCCAAAGTTAAAATAGTTCCATTGACCAAAAGATGTGGTGGGCCTAACAAATCTATCATAGCATTATAAGAATCAAAAGTATGGCTTCCCAAGAAATCCCCTCCGGTGATGGTGTCAAGAACATATCTATACCAAGGTGTGATGCCTACGTAAAAATTGTGAAGAAGAATGGAAGTACAATGCTTTTTAATAGATCTATTTTGAGCATTGCGAATTCTATACCGAGCATCTTTTAAGTTTTCTCCCTCTCTTCTTTTAAAATTAAGAAATTCATTATCGAGAGTGTTAACAATGATAGGAGAACTAGCCATGAGGGCAAAAAAAATGATCTAACACACAGACACACAAGAGGCAAGCGAAAAGAGACGAACGGAAGAAGGGCGAACAGAAAAGAGGCGAATAAAACGGCAAGGGTGGAGTGGGGAGAGGAAAACGAGAGGCAAATGACACTAGTAGTCAAGCCTTCGGAGGATGGCTCCCACCCCCACGCCGCCACCCTAACCCTAGCCACTCATCACCACCGGCGATCTCCACGCCTCACTATGGGTTTTGCCATCTGATCGGTTCATCCTCTCCGGCGTCACCTCCTCTCTCTACTGGTTATTTTCTTCCTCATGGCGGTCCATGCTGCGATCTCCATGGGTCTGGACTTCACCCCGGGGATGAAGTTGTCTCACGAGATTCAACACACCTTCGGCAGATCCGTTCATCCATCGAAGGACACGGGGCACTTCATCATGGTGGTCTCGTTTGCCAGACATTCTTTTCGCCTCGATGAGGAGAATGTTGGTGTGGCGTTGGAATCTGCTCTTGGAGGTTACTGTTCCCAGCTCAAGGTATCTTTCCTTAGCAATGGTGTTTTCTTGTTCAATGTTTCTGCAAAGAGGTGGGCTTTTTTATTCTGCATCAATGAAGCTTTGTTTGCCCTAAATTCAAGTGCTACTTCCATCTTTGGGGCCATGGGGGTCCGAATTGGGAGAAAGAGTTTAGATCTTGGCAATATGAGTCCCAACAGGAATGGATCTTAGTGAGCCCCTCTAAACGTAGGGCTAGAATGGGTATGGAGGACCTACATCATCGCCCTAGTAAATCTTCCCTTCGTTCTCGTCAGCCATCTAGCGATCCCAAGAAGAAGTTGTGTTTTGCGACATTCATTAATTATCCAGCTCGTAAAGGTTATAGTTATAATCCTACACGCATAGATGTCCAGATAATCCGTGAAGCTGGTTATGTTGTTGAATCACATGAGGCGGGATCGCTAAGCCCTGCACTGTTGAGCCCTGCTTTGCCGGAAAGCTCATCGGCGACGGCGGAGAGCCCTTTGATCAGGTTTGGGTCGTTCCCGTCATCCCCGGACAGGATCAATTCTATTGGCGGCAACCCCGGATCCTCAGGAACCTTCAAATTTGTTGGACCGGATTTTGGGGAATCGGCAGCTTCGGCCCAAGCCAGCCCGATAACACCACCCCGGCTCGTGGGCTCTCTCTTAAGGCCCATTGTTCTTTCAGATGATGAGACCGACGCGTCTCCTCTGGATTTTTTGGAGTCGCCCTCTCCGCAGGATATTACCAAAGGTTTACAGAGTTTTGATGATATGATTGAAGACATGGCTGCAAGTTATTGGGATTGTCAGAACTGTTTGGGCATGGGCCACAAGTCAGACACTTGCAAGAACAGGGTGCGGTGCAGGTTATGTTTTCGTTCTGGTCACATTAAAAAGAATTGTACCGGGCAACCGCCTGACACATCCATCTGGGTACCCAAAATCCCATCGAGCGGCTTTGGAGCTCGCGCCATCAGGGAGGACTTGCTTGCCTCTTCGGTTTCCAATACAATTGCAACACCGCAGCAAAAAACCCAATCGTCCCCCTGCCCCTCGCCGCAACCCAGCTCCTCTACTTTGCCGCCCCAAACTGTAGCTCTGTTGCCTGCATCCCCACCCGCCACCTCGCCGCTCCAGGATAAGCAACCAACCTCTTCAATGGCGGTGTACGCCATTGACCCTCACCGATTCCTCCCTGCGGGATTTGATGTGGTCGATGGTGGCAATGACAGGATGCCACGCACCTACTACTCGCCTGCGATTCCGCCACCACGCCGGCACGAGCAGTTCATGGTGGCGATCGTCGAGCCCCTTCCTCCGGCTCACTTGGTGGCCATCCGGCGAGAGCAGGTTCTGAACTTTCTGACACAAACTATGCAAGTCCCTATCCTTTCTGCTCAGGCTTGGTTCAAGGGGGTTGGTTTATTTGAGATGGAAGATCCTATGGTGCGTGCCTCCTTCACACATCATCCACCGTTCCCGTTGGGTCTTGATGCGGAGGGTAATGAATTTTTTGTAAGATTTATTCCGCACAATCAGGGGGAAGGATTTAGAGCTATCCATGGTCATAGGACTGGTTGGTTGATGTTCATTGGAGTGCCATTGGACTATCAGAACACAACTAACCTAGCAGAGATTGTTGGCATGTTTGGCCAATTTAACTATTGGAATGAAACTGATCGTCGCAAGGTCCGGTCTGTGGTCAGATGTTCTTTCCCTGATAATGCTCTCGTTCCACGCTCAGTCGTTTTTAGAGATTTTGCAACTTGGGGAGGTGCTGTTGTTTCTTGGACAGCAGGCTGTTCTATACTTGCTGGTGAGTTTGCAGAAGTTGTCATACCTGCGGATGAGGACCCAATGCGTTGGATGGAAACCCACATCCCATGCCAGGGGTCAATCCACCACAACCTTTTCGGGGGATGCCACCCTACCCTGCTCTGGGCTGGAATGCAGTGCCTCCCAATTATCCACAGCCTTTCCATGGAAATCACAACAATGGAGGACATGTGGACCAGCGGGCGGATGGTTGGGGTGCTTGGGAGCATCCAGAAGAGCCGCAATAGCAAGTTCAGGATAATGAGCAAGTTCAGGATCAGAACTCTATGATCCTCAACCCTTCCTTGGATTCTGATGATAATGAAGTGGATATGGAGGAAGAGCAACAACCTCACCCAGTTATGCCCATGGATCCCATTCATCTGGGAATTGTGAGGATTGTGTATGGCCCGGTGCTGCCACCTGAGATGATCTGGGCATGATCGTTCTCATCCCTTTTGCCGGATTTCCTCATCAAGAAGGTGCCATATGCTCTGCCAGGGATTTTCTTGCCACCGTCAGTTGTCTCCCTGGGCCAGTTGCAGCCTAATCAGGAGAGGAGGCTGTCCCTCCTCCTTCAGGGGCCGGCTACTCATGCACGCAGACATTCAGTCACTATTGAGGAAATATCAGATGCTGCTGACTCAACTTTGGTCACTCCATGTCCTCCTGACGCAGTTTCCTCTTCAGACAGCAGACTTGTGAGCTCTGACTTTCTATTTTCGGCCACTAAACCACCTGCAGAATCTGTGCTTGGGAAGCGATAGCATGAGAGGAAGCATGCTCGTCGTGCTGCGCCAATTTCTGATACTCCAGACTTCTCCACGAGGAGAATGACTAGAAGTTGTGTCAAATCTTCAGGCTTCAAACCCATCTCTGCAGTTTTGGTTAAACCATCACCCAAGAGGCGACCGAGAGGGAAGAAGCTCAAGATATCTGAAGAGGAGACCACGGAGCAGGTTCGTATGCCACCGGACACCCCAATTCCGGTTATGCAGGCGGTCGGCCACGCTTTGGGCATCCCAGCTGGGGATCTGACAGAGGAGAAGCTTATGGCTCCCGCTAAGAAGTCTGAAGATGATGCAGTTTCCAATGATGAGTGATTTTCTGTACCTCTCTGTGATGTGGTGGTGGTGTGTTGTGGGCCTGATCGACTTTGCATTTTGTGGCCCACGGTTATCTCTTTTCCGTTTTTTTATATCTGAACTCTACGGGCAGTTTATGGGTTTATCTTGTACGGATGTTGCCAACCTTATAACTCGGTAGGGGCCTCTGGTGGTATTCTTGTCATCTAGAATTCAGGTGTTTTCACTGGCACACTAATTGAAATTCAAAGCTTCGGTGTTGTGGTTTCTTTTACTTCAGTACACAATGCTGAAACCTGGACCTTAGTGTCAGTTTATGGGCCTTGTGATGGGCCTCTCCGAGATGATTTTGTTCACTGGCTTTATCATCTGACCATCCCACCTGATGAACATTGACTACTCCTCGGGGATTTCAATTTTATAAGGTCCATGGATAATAGAAACCTGCCGGGGGGAATGTTAACGATATTTTCCTTTTCAATGAGATAATTGGTCATTTGGGCCTCTTGGAGTTGCCATTGAAAGGGATAATGTATACATGGTCCAATATGCAGGAAAACCCGCTGCTGGAACAACTTGATTGGTTCTTTACAACATCGGATTGGATTTCCATTTACCCAAACACTATGGTACTCCCCCTAGCGAAAACATCGTCTAATCATGTGCCATGCGTGGTATCCATTGACACAACCATTCCAAAAGCCAGGGTTTTTTGTTTTGAGAATTATTGGGTTGACATGCCAGGCTTTATGGATTGTGTCAAGCGGTCTTGGGAGGCTCCGGTTTTTTCTGACTTGTCTGCGGCTGCAATTATCTCCAGGAAGTTCAAACAGTTACGAATGGACCTCAAAGTGTGGAGCAAAAATATCTCTCACATTAAACATCTGACTTTGAATTGTGCCAAGGTAATTATGCATTTTTGATGGGCTTGAGGAGTGGAGGCCGCTCACAACTCCTGAGTTTAATTTTAGAAAGATAGTTAAGTTGCACAATGAGAACTTGCTGCGTATTCATTACATTTATTGGAAATAGCGGTGTACAATCGGATATATCAAGGTGGGTGAGGAAAATTCAAAGTTTTTTCATGCAATGGCCTCAGAAAGATTGAGAAAAAATGCAATTGCTAGTCTTAGGGTTGATGGGAATGATCCAGTCTCAGATCATACACAAATGGCTGGAATTTTGTGGTCTTCTTTTAAGAATAGGATGGGTCATGCTCAAGGCATTACCATGGGATTTGATCTCACACAGTTGATTCAGCTAGTCGATGGGTTGGAGGTTATCTCTGCTCCTTTCTCACAGGAGGAGATAAACAAGGTTTTAAAGGAGCTACCCATTAAAAGAGCACCTAGACCGGATGGTTTTAATGGCATGTTTATTAAGAAATGTTGGCATATCATTGAACATGATTTTTTGATGCTCATACAGGCTTTTTATGATGGAGAGCTATCTTTGTAGAACATCAATGGCTCACTCATCACCCTTATTCCCAAGATGATTTCTCCTGAGGGACCAGATGATTTTAGGCCCATTTCCCTTACAAATAGTTGTCTGAAGTTCCTCACCAAACTGTTGGCAAATAGGTTGCAGAAGGTAATTTTGCAATGCATTCATAAGAACCAGTATGGATTTTTGAAAAGTAGGTCCATTCAGGATTGCCTTGCATGGGCATTTGAGTACATTCATCAATGCAAGCAATCAAAGAGACCAATCATAATCCTTAAGCCGGACTTTGCCAAGGCTTTTGATACGGTGGAGCATGAGGTAATTCTACAAGTTCTTCATGATAAAGGTTTTGATAGCAAGTGGATTGCTTGGGTTAGGGAGATTCTGTCATCTAGGACATCTTCTGTTTTACTGAATGGCATTCCAGGGAAGCAATTTAGATGTAAGTGTGGGGTCAGACAGGGTGATCCTTTGTCACCTCTCCTTTTTGTTATTGTTGTTGATCTGTTGCAGTCTGTGGTCAACCATATGTTGGCTCAAGGGTCTCTGACACTCCCAATACCATCCCATGATCCTAACTACCCAATTATCCAGTATGAAGATGACACAATCATCATTTTGCCTGCTGTGGAGGAACAATTGGTGGCTCTCAAGAATATGTTGGCTGTGTTCCAACAGTCTACTAGTCTCAAGGTGAATTTTGCCAAGTCCTCTATGATACCTTTGAATATATCTAATGATGAGGCCCTCAGGTTGGCTGCTCTCCTGGGATGCAAGATAGGTGAACTCCCTATTACTTATCTTGGACTACCCCTTGGTACCACCAGACCCAAAATTGTGGATCTCCTCCCCCTTGTGGATAATATTGAAAGAAGGCTCTCTGCTAGTTCTGCAATGCTTAACCAGAGCTCTAGGTTGCAACTGTTGACTTCAGTTCTAACTTCCATGCCAATCTATTTCCTCTGCACCTTGCATATACCTCTTGGAATCATCAAGCAATTGGATAGGATCTTCAGGCAATGTCTTTGGAGAGGAAATACAGATGTACCTAAGCAATCTCTGGCAGCTTGGGACCTGGTTTGCATGCCTAAAGATAAGGGTGGGCTGGGCATCCTCAATCTAAATATTCAGAATCAGGGGCTGCTTATGAAACATCTACATAAATTCTACAATAAGCATGATGTTCCTTGGGTATCCTTAATTTGGGATTCCTACTATGACAACATTGTTCCTCAGGCAACTGTATTGACTGGATCTTTCTGGTGGAGGGATGTTTTCAATCTAAATGATTCTTACAGGGCCATTGCTTCTGTTCATATTAACATGGGGGACACTGCTATGTTCTGGCATGATGCATGGCATGTGGCTGGCTCTTCCATGCCCCTTGTAAGGAGGCTTCCTAGGTTGTTCTCTTTTGTGATTGATGATAAGGTCTCAGTCAGGGATGTGCTTCAGACCCAGGACCTTTTTTCCATGTTCTACCTACCCATCTCCCAACAAGCTGCTGCAGAGCTAACAATTCTGGAAGGTTGGCTGCTAAACTTGCAAAGAGATCCTCTACTTCCTGATCAGTGGGTGTGGCCTTCCAAATCTGGGTCTTTTTCGGCCAAAGGGTTCTATACTATCATGCACTCTAATATGCCCACTATTAAGCCATGCAAATGGTTATGGCAGAGCAGATGCACAATGAAGATTAAAGTCTTTGGTTGGTTATTGTTCTTTCATAAACTCAACACCAAAGATATGCTGGTTCGAAGACACTGGAGGTCCCAAGATGAGGATAATCTTTGTGTTATATGTAATGCTTATGTCCATGAGGACAGATCCCACTTGTTCTTTCAGTGCAATTTCAGCTCCAGAGTGTGGAACTACCTTCAGATTGACTGGTCCAGGGGTCTAGTACCCAGGAGTGTGTTTCTAGTGCCAGAACCAGTTTTGGCCACCCTTTTTTCTTTGAAGTGATGCTCACAGTAGCATGGAATATTTGGATCCTCAGAAATGGGAGGATCTTTAGGGGGGAGCAGGCTCGTTTTGCCACTTGGAGGTGCAATTTTATACATGATATCCTTCTTTTGGCTCATAGGCTTAGCGTTAGCGTGAGAGCTCAACTCATACCTTGGGTCAATGCCCTTCTGTAAATATAGGTTAGCATCAGCTCTTGCCTTGGGCCAGGACCCTTTGTAACTGTAGGTAAGTATTAGATAGGACTCTTTTTTGTTTTGGCACTCTCTCAGTGCTTTGTATTTTGTTGGACCTTCTCTTCTTTTAATAAATGGGCTGTGGGGTTTTACCCCACAGTAAATATTCAAAAAAATAAATAATGTAATGCGAGGGATAAGAGTTTATGATGGGTACTTGGTATGTCTTGACTTGGTGTAGATCTCCCCGGCAACAGCGCCAGAAATCCTTCTTGCTACCTCTTGAGCGTGTGTTGGTTTTCCCTTGAAGAGGACAGGGTGATGCAGCAAAGTAGCGTAAGTATTTCCCTCAGTTTTTTAGAACCAAGGTATCAATCCAGTAGGAGACTACACGCAATTCGCTTAGTACCTGCACCAACAAACAAGAACCTCGCAACCAACGCAATAAAGGGGTTGTCAATCCCTTCACGGTCACTTGCGAAAGTGAGATCTGGTAAAGATAATAAGATAAATATTTTTGGTATTTTTGTTGTATAGATTGAAAAGTAAAGATTGCAAAATAAATGACGATAAAATAGCTAGTTGACGGGGAAATAATATGATGTAAAGTAGACCCGGGGCCATAGGTTTCACTAGTGGCTTCTCTCAAGCTAGCATAAATTACGGTGGGTGAACAAATTACTGTCGAGCAATTGATAGAAAAGCGCATAGTTGTGATGATATCTAGGCATGATCATGAACATAGGCATCATGTCCGTGTCAAGTAGACTAAAACGATTCTGCATCTACTACTATTACTCCACACATCGATCACTATCCAGCATGCATCTAGAGTATTAAGTTCATAAGAACAAAGTAACGCATTAGGCAAGATGACATGATGTAGAGGGATAAAATCAAGCAATATGATATAAACCCCATATTTTTATCCTCGATGGCAACAATACAATATGTGCCTTGCTGCCCCTGTTGTCACTGGGAGAGGACACCGCAAGATTGAACCCAAAGCTAAGCACTTCTCCCATTGCAAGAAAGATCAATCTAGCAGGCCAAACCAAACTGATAATTCAAAGAGACTTGCAAAGATATCAAATCATGCATATAAGAATTCAGAGAAGAATCAAATATTGTTCATAGATAATCTTAATCATAAACCCACAATTCATCGGACCTCGGCAAACACACTGCAAAAAGAATTACATCGAATAGATCTCCAAGAACATCGAGGAGAACTTTGTATTGAGATCCAAAGAGAGAGGAGAAGTCATCTAGATAATATTTATGGACCCAAAGGTATGTGGTAAACCACTCACACATCATCGGAGAGGCCATGGTGTTGATTTAGAAGCCCTGCGTGATCGAATCCTCCTCCGGCAAATCGCCAGAAAATGTCCCCAGATGGGATCTCGCGGGTACAGAAGGTTGCGGTGGTGGAAAAGTGGTTTCGTGGCTCCCCTGGATGTTTTCAGGGTATAAGAGTATATATAGGCGAAACAAGTAGGTCGGTGGATCCATGAGGGTGGGGCGCACCGCCCAACCTCGTGGCTGCCTCGTTGCTTCGTTGACCTCCACTCCAAGTCTCCTGTATTGCGTTTGTTCCAAAAAAGATCATCGCGAAGGTTTCATTCTGTTTGGATTCCATTTGATATTCCTTTTCTGCGAAACACTGAAATAGGCAAAAAGACAACAATTTGCACTGGGCCTTCGGTTAATAGGTTAGTCCCAAAAATAATATAAAAGTGCATAATAAAGCCCATTAAACATCGAAAACAGATAATATAATAGCATGGAACAATCAAAAAATATAGATACGTTGGAGACGTATCAATGGCCACCGGTGATGGATCCCCCTCTGGCAGGGTGCCGGAACGGGTCTAGTTTGGTTTTTGGTGGCTATAGAGGCTTGCGGGGGCGAAACTCCTGATCTAGGTTATTTTCTGAAGGTTTCTGTATTTATAGGAATTTTTGGCGTCGGGAACAAGTCAGGGGGTCCCCGAGTCGTCCACAAGATAGGACGGCGCGCCGGGGGGGGGGGGGCGTCCCCACCCTCGTGGATGGCCCGGGACTCTTCTGGACCAACTCTTTTATTCCGGGGGCTTCTTTTGGTCCATAAAAATCATCAAAAATTGGCACGTCAATTGGACTCCATTTGGTATTCCTTTTCTGTAAAACATAAAAACAAGGAAAAAACAGAAACTTGCACTGGGCTATAGGTTAATAGGTTAGTCCCAAAAATCATATAAAATAGCATATAAATGCATATAAAACATCCAAGGTTGATAATATAATAGCATGGAACAATGAAAAATTATAGATACATTGGAGACGTATCAAATATTCCCATGAAACAATCAAAAATTATAGATACGACGGAGACGTATCAGAGATGCATAGCAACGAGAGGGGAGAGTGTGTCTACGAACCCACATAGACCGGAAGCGGAAGTGTTTAGTAACGCGGATGATGTAGTCGAACGTCTTCGTGATCCAACCGATCCAAGTACCGAACGCACGGCACCTCCGCGATCAGCACACGTTCAGCTCGATGACGTCCCTCAAACTCTTGATCCAGCTGAGGCCGAGGGAGAGTTCCATCAGCACGATGGAATGGCGACGGTGATGATGAAGTTACCGACGCAGGGCTTCGCCTAAGCACTACGACGATATGACCGAGGTGCGTAACTGTGGAGGGGGGCACCACACACGGCTAAAAGATCAACTTATGTGTTCTAAGGTGCCCCCTTGCCCCGTATATAAAGGAGGGAGGGGGAGGCCGGCCGGCCAAGCTAGGCGTGCCGAGAGAAGGGGAATCCTACTAGGACTCCAAGTCCTAGTAGGTTTCCACCTAAAGGAGAAGGGGGAAAGGAAGGGAGAGGGGGCCGCGCCCCCAACCCCTTGTCCAATTCGGACTGGGCTTGGGGAGCGCCACCTCCTGGCTGCTGCCTCTCCTTCCTACTAAGGCCCACTAAGGCCCATCAACTCCCCGGGAGGTTCCGGTAACCTCTCGGTACTCTGGAAAATATCCAAAATTCTCCGGAACCATTCCGATGTCCGAATATAGCCTTCAGATATATCAATCTTTATGACTCGGCCATTTCGAGACTCCTCGTCATGTCTGTGATCTTATCAAGGACTCGGAACAAACTTTGGTTCATCAAATCATATAACTCATGATACAAAGCGTCATCAAACGTTAAGCGTGCGGACCC
Source organism: Triticum aestivum (assembly GCF_018294505.1). NCBI lineage: Eukaryota > Viridiplantae > Streptophyta > Magnoliopsida > Poales > Poaceae > Triticum > Triticum aestivum. The sequence continues at coordinate 499,557,350 of NC_057803.1, forward strand.
TACGAGTTTGAGAACTATGTAGACATGACCGATACACATCTCCGGTCAATAACCAATAGCGGAACCTGAATGCTCATATTGGCTCCTAGATATTCTACGAAGATCTTTATCGGTCAAACCGCATAACAACATACGTTGTTCCCTTTGTCATCGGTATGTTATTTGCCCGAGACTCGATCGTCGGTATCATCATACCTAGTTCAATCTCATCACCGGCAAGTCTGTTTACTCGTTCCTTAATGCATCATCCCGTGGCTAACTCATTAGACACATTGCTTGCAAGGCTCATAGTGATGTGCATTACTGAGAGGGCCCAGAGATACCTCTCCGATACACGGAGTGACAAATCCTAATCTTGATCTATGCCAACTCAACAAACACAATCGGAGACACCTGTAGAGCATCTTTATAATCACCCAGTTACGTTGTGACGTTTGATAGCACACAAGGTGTTCCTCCAGTATTCGGGAGTTGCATAATCTCATAGTCTAAGGAACATGTATAAGTCATGAAGAAAGCAATAGCAGAAAAACTAAATGATCATTATGCTAAGCTAACGGATGGGTCTTGTCCGTCACATCATTTTCTAATGATGTGATCCCGTTCATCAAATGACAACACATGTCTATGGCTAGGAAACTTAACCATCTTTGATTAATGAGCTAGTCAAGTAGAGGCATACTAGGGACACTCTGTTTGTCTATGTATCCACACATGTACTAAGTTTCCGGTTAATACAATTCTAGCATGAATAATAAACATTTATCATGATATAAGGAAATATAAATAACAACTTTATTATTGCCTCTAGGGCATATTTCCTTCAGCTAAACATTATGCCACTCATAATTCCTTAGTTTATTTGTTCAAATATGAATTTGATATGATTCTAATGTTCCTACTTAAGTTTTGAAATGTGTGTCTGCCTGTTATAGAGACATAAGAGGTTTGTATTTCTGTGTGTGGTCTAGTCAGCATGGTTGGGGGTGAACTTTGCATATGCAGGGGTTTATAGGGAGACACTCTTCGAGTTGAATCCACAATGCATTCCATAGACAATCTGACTACTTTTTGTGTTTTCATGAATCTCAGACACTAAAGAGTATCATAATGATTATGAGCTTGCACGCATGAAAAGAATAAAGCAGAACAATGCCATATGGTTATCAAACTTGGCATTAAGGGACTGAAATCAAGTCTGGATGCAATGCAATGCAAACGCTCTCCACCTATAGATTCATGCTCGAAATATGATCCTAACAATGATTCTGAGCTAGAGGGAGACCTAAGTCAATGTAGCTCCCTAGTGGAGGAGTCAGAGGCAGATGTCCTATCTTATTCACCCATCAAGGTGCTTGCTCTAACTTTCCAAGGTTATATTGGTCGCACATATCAACTGATGCTTTGCATTGCTTCTACTTTGTTGCACTGCCATTAGCTTAGTTTACACATCGTGTATGTGAATATGCCCTACCTATCCATTTTCAGTACATATTCCATCTGTCATCATACCATATTTACCCATTCAAATGATGTTCTTGTGTATCAGACTAAAAGGAAGAGGGTGATTGCTGATCATGGAGGAGCACGAGCAAAGTATTTGGAAAAGGTAGTGACACCTAATATATCAAATAGCCCATTAGATGTGGTTGCAATATCACCTGACCCACAAAACATGGCCCCAACTCTAGCAAACTCTATCCCTACTACACTGGTCATCTCTGATGCCCCAACTCAGCAGACTCCAACTGCAGCAAAACGTATAATGATGCCAGTTAACATAGCACCAACTCTATGATGAAACCCCCCATTCCAACAAAGAGTACACCAAATCCAATTGCCAAATCCCTTTTCAACCCAGAGAGAGACCGAATTGCAGCAAATAGGACCCCTGTTCCATTTCTTCCCAGTTTAGAAGACGAAGCTTATATTGTTGTTTGGAACTTTGTGCGCATCTTTCCTTCATGGAAAGATTATACTGCAGACACAGAACAATTTCCAATCTTCCTCCGCAACTTACATGTAAGTAGTGTACTAATGTTATTCATGGTAATTATTGCATATCTTTCTGCTGAAAGAAGACACAAGATTTCATTCTTTTAAATAGGCGAGACCAAACTGGATTGTCAAGACGAGCAAGGGTTGGTTGTGCTTTTCAAGCACTCGTTGATGAAGTATCGTTCCTACCTGAGGCAAGCGCACTTCGATGGCAAGCCTCTAAAAGAAATTTTTGTAAAGTCTCTGGTGCTACATTTATCAGACAGTGACTGGAATAATCTTGTTACACATTGGTATCGTCTGCATCGTAAGGTACTGTCTATGATATCACATCACAATTTAAACTACATTTCTTCATTTGCCTTAACATCTCACTTGTATTAAAACTGTTAGCATAAGAACATTCATTCTCAAGGGACCACAGAATCTCATAACTATACTGCACACTGCATTGCTCTTGTGAGTACCTCTTGCCCTATATGACCATACTTACTTTCATAGCTGGTTGATTATGTGGCATCACTTCAAATGTTAGACTCGTTATCGTCCATTTGGTGGACATTATAAGATCTGTATGGACTCTTACATAAATTTAGAATCAACCCAATGCTTTTGAAGAGGTTTAGCTCTACAATCCTCTTGTAAGGATTGAACGTCGTCTATCATTGTACTTACATTAACAACTACTCCCTCCGTCCCATAATATAAGAATGTTTTGCATAGTACACCAGTGTTCAAAACACTCTTATATTATGGGAAGAGGGATTGGTTCATTGTGTAGCATTCTGCATCTTATCTCCCTCGCCCACCATTTACTAAAAAATATCAGATCTATATTTAATCTTACCAGACAATGCCAGTGTAGAAGTGTAGCCCATTGCTCTTGTCAGTACATTTTGTCCTATAACGCTTGTACTTCCATGGATTGGTAGTTGATTATGTAGCATCAATCTGCATCTTATCTTTATTATCCTCTACCCCTTCCAGTATTATCATATCTATAATTACTCTCTACAAAATGTAGAGTACACGCAATGCTTATGAAGAAGATTCTGTGTTGAAATTCTTGAGTTATCCTTCCCTTGACATGGAGAAGGGCATTATAAAGCCAGTGTTAACTGTTAATGTAAGCCAGTCCTTTTAAAGTCTTTATCCTCGATTGTTGTTTAATTTGCTCATACTCCATATCGTTAACTGTTGTTTAGTTTGATGTTTCTATCAAAATGCATGTTTGCAACAACCGTAAGTTCCAAGTTTTACTTGTAAAACCAAATTCCTTATTCATACCATGCACATTACTCAATACTCCCTATATGTATGCTTGTTTTGTGGATCTATAATCTAGTGTGTGGTGAAGCAGCCCACGTTTGCACCTTGCCATCTCCTATTTTATCTTACTGATGTGGCTGATGATATGCACAACATGCCATGCACATTAACCAAAATAGATACAATGATTGTCTTTGCCCTTCATCTATGCTTGTTATGTTGACATGGTAATCCAGTAGTGTGGTGCAGCTCCCCGCATTATGAACAATGCCAAATTATGCTATTGATATTTTTAACTTACTCTTTATTTTCTAATTTGAAATTGGATGGAATTGATAGCACAGTTATCATCTTTGTTTATAGATGTGCAAAACCTGTCGTCTCTCTGCTTGTTTTAGGGTGATATGCATGATGGCATGCACAAGTCTGCTGAAGACTGTGAGACAAACCCAACATAAATTGCAGCAAAGAAGGCCAAACATCTTGAAGATAGCGAGACAACCCCAAAGTATTGTCTTGATGCATTGTTCAAGTTACGTGAGACTAGCAGTCAGACAAGCTCTCAGAGTCCGTTGTCTGAATCAGTTCGACTTCTTCAGTCCCAAGTTCTAGAAGAAAGGCATTCTGCAACTCAACTTCGACTTGAAGTCCTATCTCTAAGAAAGATTGCGGAGAACACCAATGAGAACCTCATTGCTAAACAACTACACCTGGAAGCTATGACCGACATGCTAGGCCGGTCTCATAGCCTTGCTCAGCGGCTTGCGCAGCAGTTCCGCACAAGGCTAACCTTTCTTGAACTATCTTCGAAGTGGTCTTGGTTCAGTATTATTTTGTTATGCTGCAATGGTGCCTAGTTTTTGTAATCTGCTTCTTCGTTGCGCTTTATGATCACTGGTGGTGAACTTCGATGCCCAGTGGATGTAATATACGATAAATTCTTTATTGTATAGTGTAGGTTTATTCTAAGTTACTATGCTGTAATTTCTTTATTGTATAGAGTAGGTTTGTTCTTAATTCCTACTAGTTACTGCCATCATTCGTTATCTGAAAAAATGGAGAAAATCTGATCTAATCGATCGGGCCGAAACATTGGCCTCTAACGGGCCTGTTTTTTAGCGGGCCACAATTGGGCCGACCTGCAACTTTCTTGGGCCTGAAAGGCCATTGGGGCCTTCACACTTTGCGCCAGGTCCACAACTTACAGGGGCTTATATTCGGCCCAAAGTGTAGTTGGGCCTTTAGTGAACCCAGCACTTAGTTGGGCCCATGTAGCTTTGGGCCATTAACATGCTAAATATTCCGTTGGCCTGTTACGGCCCAGAAGAAACCATGGGCCTTTAGCAGGCCAAAATGCATGTTGGGCCTCAATTTTCACTAGTCATCGACATGCCTTCAACAGGCTGAAATGTAGTCCGGGCCTTTTTTGGCCCAGTTATATGACGGGCCATTACCAGGCCGAAACATATATCGGGCCTTCGTTGGACCACTGATATCATGGGCCTTAAGAGGCCGCAAGCTTAGTAGAGGCATCAACGGGCCGAATTATGCGACAGGCCTTTAACAGGCCCAACGTGACGTTGGGATGAACTGTTGCCACCTTTATCACGGGCCGTTAGAGGGCCGGATGTCGTGTCAGACCATATATGGCCCATGGGCAGCACGGGCCATTCCCAGGTCGAAAGACACACCGGGCTGAAATGGGCCTCTAACAGGCCGAAATGTCACTGGGCCGTAATTGGGCCCAAATATTCAACGAACAATTAACAGGCCAGATCTAGCTTCGGGCTGTAAATGGGCCATGTTTAAACATGCCGTTATTGGGCTGGCCCACTAGTACCTGAGTAAATACTACGGGCCTTTGACTGGGCCGACCTTTTTTACCTATATGGGCCTCTGTTGGGCCCTGCCACGTGTTGACGTATCATAGGCATATCTCCTCCATTGGACGGACGACATCTGGCCCACCGTGGAGCAGGCACGTGTTCCTCCAGCCAATGATGATTTCACACGTGGAAAATCCCCATTGGTCCCGCCTATTAACAGGTTATCGGATCCAAACCAGAACCCGATAGCTTAACGACGACCCATTACGGTGGATGCCACGTGTCGGTTACCCTTGACGAAATCACTTCCATAATGCGCCATTTATCATCATGGAAGTGGACACTTCCGTGATGATTATTTTGGTATTGTCATGGAACACTTCTACGACAACACAAATATGACTATCTTGATTCTGTCATAAAATCGTCATGGATGTACATGCATGACAAAAAAAACGTGACCTACGTTGACAAACACGTATCATCACGGAAGTGTATTTTTTTGTAGTGATACCTTTTGATGTGTATTCCCTCTTAATAGTACGAGTTTCCTACGACTAAATAAATAAACACGTAAAGAACACCGTCTTCGATCTTTTCCGTCCGGAGGGAATGCCTAACCGTCTTGTACCCAACATAGAGTACCTGAATAACTTGGCACACGATTAGACCACAAGGACAGTTGTCATCATCACCAAAACACAAAGGCAGGAAATGCTCTAACAAACGTAAACTCTTCACCGGACAGAGGGAGTATGTCACTACCTTCATAGTGCAAAGTAACATAGCGGTAGTATCATAGATGATTGCATTTATTAGATTATAGACTCATTTTGCTTTGGGTTGCGTTATGTTGCAGTAACATATTATGTTACTCTAAATACCCCTATCCTCATTAACTACATGTCACATAAGCAAATTCGTCTTGGAATGCATTATATTACTTACTAAGTTACTCCCACTATGACCAGCCTAAGGGACCCATAGCTCTTCCCAAGAGCGAAAAAAATTATTTTTATTTGTTCTCAAAGATGCCCCTATGAAGTAATTTTGTTTTACAATCTCCCCATTTCATTTTTTATGTGAAAAAACCTTAGGATTATATTGAAGTTTTAGCAGTAATACAAAGGACCCCAGGAGAAAAAAAGTACAACCAGATCATTTGGAATGTTGGCAGGAGAGCTGCCAAATTCATTGATCAGAAAGAGGTATTACAAGTAACACCCCAGAGGAGGAATGCACTACATAAGGCGAGTGCTAAAAAGGAAGAAATGAAAAGGGGTTGCTCAGTTTATCAAGGAAAACCGGGTGAAAACCTTAGCAACGCCTAACAAAACTAGGCCTAAAGCACCACAATACACACAACACGTCAGAAGGCTAACACCCCACGACACACCCGGCCGGGCACTCGAGCGCTTTCGCCGCTACCAAAGTGCACACCGACAACTGTCGTATCAATCCGGGCTGCCACTAGCATATCCGCCAAACTCGATGACACCAAAGAGGAACGCTATGTCCGATAGAGCAAACATATGCCGCTTCAATCCCGCGAGGTTGGCTGACATAACTCACATGGCGCACTTTGCATGTGGAGGGTGCTTTTGCTGCTCTCACGGAGATGCTACACAAGCCGTCGCCATCGACCTACACGAGCACATTTGAGTACTCAATGCAGACAAATCTTGCCAAAAGCGAGTTGTAGGCCCATCCTCGCTGTCGCCACTACTTAACCGGAGCAAGCTTCCTTTTGAAGACGACTGTGGCAACCGAGGAGTCTGTCAAGTTCAGCCACAAGTGAAGGTCACACCAGAGAGAAAGACGGCGTTGTGGAATCTTGGCAACAAACCAGAGATCCGTCCCCTACATCAGACCTGAACCCAACCTATTTCATCGTATCATTACACCACAGAATTTCCTCCTTAATAAGGAGCTCGTCCATCTCTTTAAGGATTTTCTTTCTTTCTACAATAGGAAACTGATCATTTTGTTTAAAACCCACAACTGAAATTTGTCCTGACGGATGGGCCGAACATGGAAGTGCTAGTTATCGACTAGAGGGGGGGTGAATAGGCGATTTTTAGGAAAGTCTTCAATACACAGGGGTTTTGAGGACAAACAATATAAATGAACCTATCAACATGCAGCAGAAGGTAGACTACACTAGACAAGTCATAGTCAAGTAAGCAATGAAGTGAAAGTACGAAGACTATCAACAGCTAGGTAGTATGGATCAAGATGGAAGATAGTATGAAGCCAATCAATCAACAGTCTTCACTCAGTGAAGTCAATCAGATCATGCGACATACAATGACTTCACGAAGACAAGCTGTAAGTAAAGAGAGAGGTAAGGATAGAACCAGTTGCTTGGTGAGGACAGGTATTTGTTGGATCAGTTCCAGTTGTTGTGGCAACTATACGTCTGGTTAGGGAGGCTGAGATTCAACTCAGAAGACCGCGTCTTCACCTTATTCCCCTTGAGCTAAGGACACATAGTCCTCGCCCAATCACTCTGGTAAGTCTTCAAGGTAGACTTCCAAACCTTCACACACTTTGTTCACCGGCGATCCGCAATGACTCTTGGACTCTCAGAACGTGATGCCTATCCGGCTAGAAGATTCACGGTCCTCAAGTGTAATAAGTCGTCAGATCACGCAGACAGAAAGACTTCAATAATGCCTAACACTCTTTGGCTCTGGGTGTTTAGGGCTTTGTCCTTGCAAGGATTTCTCTCTCAAAGGCTTCGAGGTGGGTTGCTCTCAAATGACAAAAGCCGTGCACTAACTCTGAGCAGCCACCAATTTATGGTGTAGGGGGTGGGCTATTTATAGCCATGAGGCAACCCAACCTGATTTGTCCGAAATGATCCTGGGTCACTAAGGAACTGACATGTGTCTAACGGTCAGATTTCAAACACACGCAGCAGCTTGACTTGGGCTACAAGTAAAGCTGACTTATCCAGCTCTGGATAAGATTTGCTCTCATTGTCTTCGCTCGAAGACATAGGATTTGGTTGAGCATCACTTTAGTCACTATGACTTTGTTCACTTGGACCCCACTTAACAGTGCGGTGGTTCCTATGACTCAACAAAGAAGAAAAGGAAACTATGAAACAACTATGTCTTTGCAATCCGTAGTCTTCATACGATGTCTTCTCATGTCATAGTCTTCAATGTGAAACTCTTCACAGACCACCATTGTGTTCAATGTCTTCACACATTTTTAGGGGTCATCTCCGGTAGGTAAACCGAATCAATGAGGGACTACTACCTGTGTTATCCTGCAATTCTCACAAACACATTAGTCCCTCAACAAGGTTTGTCGTCAATACTCCAAAACCAACTAGGGGTGGCACTAGATGCACTTACAATCTCCCCCTTTTTGGTGATTGATGACAAACTGGTTGAAGTTTTCAACGGGGATAAAAGTATGTGAAATTGTAAGGATAAGGTATTGTCTTCATAAGTAGCAAAAGGCTCCCCCTGAAGATGTGCATATAAGTATTTTGCTTTTGAATGCAAATGCACATGGCAGGTTTTACTTATGGAGATCCTCTTCAGCTCATGAATACAATTCATCATGCATGAGAGGATGTAATGACGATAATGACATGCATAATGAAAAATGGACGTCTGCGGAATGACTTCGTGCGGAATTTACCATCGCACCACATAGTTGATAGAAAAAGGTAGCAGACGACCATCAAGTTTAAGTGTTACAACTCAAAGAACCGAAAGTATCAAAAGCGAGAGTTGTAAACACTTTGGCAGAAAATATAGCAAAATGACCCGCTTGAATACTAACAACTCAAATGCTTCTCCCCCTTTTGTCAGTAAGGTACAAAAAGGTTTGAAGACACAGAGCTCTACTCGTTCCCATGAGCAGGAGATGTTGCAGGGTCGACGTTGTAGTCCGGTGGTGCAGAAGAACTTGGTGCAGTGACGAGTCGAGGCGAAGTTGTAGTTGGTGAGGTAGCATCATCTTCATCATCGATGACTCTGGCATCGACAGTTGCCGCTGAGGTGGAGTACTCAGAGTCTTCAAGGGAGGGAGTCCGACGCAAGATAGCGTTCCTGGGAGGAGTGGAATCAAATTTTAATCTCTCGGTGAAGCCATCTTGTTGAAGATCATCTTCAGAACTGAGCAATGTCAGACTCTTCCACGACCAGCGACAGGTTTCATGAGTGACAAAGGCATTCTTGGTGGCAAGATTGCAAATTCAATTGACATCCACCAAGAGGCTCTGCATCTGACGCTTGAGCCAGTCATGATGCTTGTCCTGTTTCTGATGCAATGCCACGAGAAGCTCTCGGTCATTGAGAGCACGAGAGCGCTTCCAAGGCCTTTAAGCCATTGTGCTTTCAGTGGCTTCAGTGTTTGCACGACGAGGTGCACGAGTGTTACCAGCCAAGGGATAAACACGAGTGGCAGCAAGAACTCCTTCAATGGGTTGAGTGAAGCTTTGGTGATCAACATTGTGAAGATATAGAGGTTCCTTGGCAGGTTTAGGGTAGATGGCTTCGACAGACATATCGACCTCTGGCAAGAAGATAAGGTGGTTGCATGCAGAGGGTTGATAGTTGATAGTGGAGTGAAGCTTAATGAGGCGCATTACCCATGGAGCATAGAATTTCAGACCAAACAAATCAGAGCCAGATGTAGCAAGTTTCCTGATGAAGAAATCCTGAGCATTGAAGCTGATGCCATTTGAGAGATAGAAAACCAATGTCTTCATTGCTCCTTCAAGCTTCGCTGCAGGAGAATGTCCTTTGACAGGCCAGAGAGTTCGCCTTATGATATGATAGATGGTGCGGGGCAGATACTCCAGGTCATCAACAAAGAACACCTTTGGATATTCAGCATCTTGTGGCAGTGGCTTCATCATACTCAGCATTTGGCTCATGTTCGGCTCAGGCTTCTGGAATATGCTCTCCAAAGCATTCTTGTGTAGCAGACAACCAGGTTCATAGTATTCACCTGGAGTGGGTAGGGCAGTAAGTTCAATGATATCTTGGGCTTTGGCTTCATTGTGTACATCGCCTGTCATCCACTCAAGGACAAGTCTTCGGATCCCTGTTGTAGCCGCGAATGTGAAGAGTGGCATAAAATTGTAGCAGAAGCTCATCATTCCAATTTTCTTTGTCGGTCACAAACTGCAGGAGGCCAGCATCCTTGAAGCAGTCTAGGGCTTCTTCCAAGCAGGGCAGGCCAGAGATGGCTTCGCAGTCTAGGCGCATATGAGAAAAAATGCGCCCTTGATTGTATAAGACACAAGAATAATAATTGCATTGTTGATAGCTCCATAACCGATCTGATGAGATCCTTGGCTGCGAATATGGGTTCTTGGCACTATCAAAGAAAGTGTTGTGTGCTTTGAAGCCATTCACATTGAATGATCCTGGCATAGTTGCAGTACCTGGAAACCTTGGCAGCCTGGGCTTTGGCTTCTGGACCTGAGGCCTGTGCTCCACATGATAGGCAAACTGTGGTCCAGGAGCAGGCGGAGGAACCAAAATGGGCCAGCGGACGGTTACAAGTTGACCATGATCATATGCTTGATCAATGGTGTGAGGTCTTGGAGGTGGTACAGGAGCAAAGGCATTGACTTCGAGCTGCAGATTTGCTTCAGGTGCAGCATTGGCTTCAGGCACGGTATTCACTTCAGGCGCCACATTAGCTTCAGCCATAACAACATCATTGGCTTCAGTAGTGTTGTGGGTGGCCGCCTCAGTGTTTTCAACCTCCACTTGAGTAGCTGGAGGGTCGGGCACGGACTCGTTCTCTTCGAGAACAACTTCTGGGTTGATAGGGGGTGTGGCAACACGCTCTTCTTCTTGACAGGGTTCTTCTTGGTCATTGGCCGATGCAGCCAGAATGTCTTCAGCAGCTTTGTCTTCATACTCAGAGACGTTCATAGTTGGAGTGGCGTCAAGAAACACTTGTCGTGCCACTGAGTTGTTTTGCACTTCTCCTCCTGGAATGCTCGGCATGGCGTCCTGTGGCCTAGGGCCTTTGCAAAGCCTGCGCAATGCGGGCGACACCTTTGGAGATGGGGTGGTCTTCACCATGTAATTTTCATCATCAAGTATCGGAGCGGTAACTTGAGGAGGGGGAGTACTGGGTGTGTCTTGGCTTGGTGTATCTTGGGGGTGATCAGCCCATGATGCATCCTGAGCAATTGGCGTCAACAGATGACCAATGCTGATAAGTTCGTTGTTCGTGAGAACAGGCGGTGATACTGGTTGGCGCTCAATCTAAGGAAGGACTTCATCATCTTCTACATTGTCATGATGACCAATGTCATCAGCTGTGACAGGGTCAGCAGCTGGAATGTCTTCATCTTCAGGAGCCTCTGTGGAAGCAGGCTCATGAACAATTAACTAACGCTCTTGGTTTTCTGACACAGGATGAGCAACTGAGATGGGCTTGACGAAAAGGGGCTCTGAGGGAGTAGCCCGATCTTTCTTCGAAGACTTTGTCTTCCGCTTCTTGGGCTGTGGGGTATCATTAGTGGCACTCTTGTTCTTGCGCTTTCTAGCTTCGGCCTCAGCTGCCCTTGTCTTCTTCAGTTCTGAAGATGTTGTGGGGACCTTAGGCTTCGAGCCTGTCATGCTAGCAGGGAAGACAATGCATGGTGCTTCCTGATAACCCACAAGTATAGGGGATCGCAACAGTTTTCGAGGGTAGAGTACTCAACCTAAATTTATTGATTCGACACAAGGGGAGCCAAAGAATATTCTCAAGTATTAGCAGCTAAGTTGTCAATTCAACCACACCTGGAAACTTAATATCTGCAGCAAGGTATTTAGTACCAAAGTAATATGATAGTAGTGGTAATGGTGGTAAAAGGTAACGGTAGCAAAAGTAATATTTTTGGTGTTTTATAGTGATGATAACAATAGCAACGGAAAAGTAAATAAGCGAAGAACAATATATGGAAAGCTCGTAGGCAATGGATCAGTGATGGAGAATTATGTTGGATGCGATTGATCATGTAACAGTCATAACCTAGGGTGACACAGAACTAGCTCCGGTTCATCAATGTAATGTAGGCATGTATTCCGAATATAGTCATACATGCTTATGGAAAGAACTTGCATGACATCTTTTGTCCTACCCTCCCGTGGCAGCGGGGTCCTATTGGAAACTAAGGGATATTAAGGCCTTCTTTTACTAGAGTACCAGACCAAAGCATTAACACATAGTGAATACATGAACTCCTCAAACTACGGTCATCACCGGGAGTGGTCCCGACTATTGTTACTTCGGGGTTGTCGGATCATAACACATCGTAGGTGACTATAGACTTGCAAGATAGGATCAAGAACTCTCATATATTGATGAAAACATAATAGGTTCAGATCTGAAATCATGGCACTCGGGCCCTAGTGACAAGCATTAAGCATAGCAAAGTCATAGCAACATCAATCTCAGAACATAGTGCATACTAGGGATCAAACCCTAACAAAACTAACTCGATTACATGATAAATCTCATCCAACCCATCACCGTCCAGCAAGCCTACGATGGAATTACTCACGCACGGCGGTGAGCACCATGAAATTGGTGATGGAGGAAGGTTGATGATGATGATGGTGACGGATTCCCCTCTCCGGAGCCCCAAACGGACTCCAGATTAGCCCTCCCGAGAGAGTTTAGGGCTTGGCGGTGGCTCCATATCGTAAAACGCGATGAATCCTTCTCTCTGGTTTTTTTCTCCTGAAGGTGAATATATGGAGTCAGGGTTGAGGTCGATGGAGCGTCAAGGGGCCCACAAGGAAGGGGGCGCGCCTAGGGGGTAGGGCACGCACCCACCCTCGTGGACAGGTGGAGGCCCCCTGATGTGGATCTTCCTTCCAGTATTTTTTATATATTCCAAAATAATTCTTCGTTGATTTTCAGGTCATTTCGAGAACTTTTATTTCTACACAAAAATAACACCATGGCAATTCTGCTGAAAACAGCGTTAGTCCGGGTTAGTTCCGTTCAAATCATGCAAGTTAGAGTCCAAAACAAGGGCAAAAGTGTTTGGAAAAGTAGGTACGACGAAGACGTATCAACTCCCCCAAGCTTAAACATTTGCTTGTCCTCAAGAAATTCAGTTGATAAACTGAAAGTGATAAAGAAGAACTTTTACAAACTCTGTTTGCTCTTGTTGTTGTAAATATGTAAAGCCAGCATTCAAGTTTTCAGCAAAGATTATGAACTAACCATATTCACAATAACATTTAGGTCTCATGTTTACTCATATCAATGGCATAATCAACTAGCGAGCAATAACAATAAATCTCGGATGACAACACTTTCTCAAAACAATCATGATATGATATAACAAGATGGTATCTCGCTAGCCCTTTCTGAGACCGCAAAACATAAATGTAGAGCACCTTTAAAGATCAAGGACCGACTAGACATTGTAATTCATGGCAAAAGAGATCCAGTCAAGTCATACTCAATGTAAACTAACAATAATGGATGCAAATGACAGCCGTGCTCTCCAACTGGTGCTTTTTAATAAGAGGATGATGACTCAACATAAAAGTAAATGGATAGGCCCTTCGCAGAGGGGAGCAGGGATTTGTAGAGGTGCCAGAGCTCGGTTTTGAAATAGATATGAACAATATTTTGAGCAGTATACTTTCATTGTCAACATAACAACTGAGAGATCTCGATATCTTCCATGCTACACAAATAATAGGCGGTTCCCAAACAGAATGGTAAAGTTTATACTCCCCCTCCACCAACAAGCATCAATCATGGCTTGATCAAAACAACGAGCGCCTCCAACTAACAAGAGTCCCGGGGGAGTTTTGTTTGCAGTTATTTTGATTTGATTTGCATAAAGCATGGGACTGGGCATCCCGGTGACCAGCCCTTTTCTCGTGAGTGAGGAGTGGAGTCCACTCCTCTTGAGAATAACCCGCCTAGCATGGAAGATACAGACAACCCTAGTTGATACATGAGCTATTCGAGCATACAAAACAGAATGTTTATTTGAAGGTTTAGAGTTTGGCACATACAAATTTACTTGGAGCGGCAGGTAGATACCATATATAGGTAGGTATGGTGGACTCATATGGAACAACTTTGGGGTTTATGGAATTGGATGCACAAGCAGTATTCCCGCTTAGTACAGGTGAAGGCTAGAAAAAGACTGGGAAGCGACCAGCTAGAGAGTGACAACAGTCATGAACATGCATTAAAATTAATCAACACCGAATGCAAGCATGAGTAGGATATAATGCACCATGAACATACATATCGTAGAGGCTATGTTGATTTTGTTTCAACTACATGCATGAACATGTGCCAAGTTAAGCCACTCGAATCGTTCAAAAGAGGATACCACCCTATCATGCCACATCACAACCATTTTAATAGCATGTTGGCATGCAAGGTAAACCATTATAAGCTCCTAGCTAATTAAGCATGGCATAAGCAACTACAATCTCTAATTGTCATTGCAAACATGTTTATTCATAATAGATTGAATAAGGAACGATGAACTAATCATATTTACAAAACAAGAGAGGTCGAGTTCATACCAGCTTTTCTCATCTCAATAAGTTCATCATATAATCATCATTATTGCCTTTCACTTGCACGACCGAATAGTGTGGATAATAATAATAGTGCACGTGCATTGGACTAAGCTGGAATCTGCAAGCATTCAATTCAAGAAAGAAGACAAGGTAATATGGGCTCTTTGTTAGATCAACAATAATGCATAAAAGAGCCACTTTAACATTATCATTATGGTCTTCTCCTCTCGATCCCCAAAGAACAAGAAAAGAAATAAAATTATTTACACGGGAAAGCTCCCAACAAGCAAAAGAAGAACGAGAAATCATTTTGGGTTTTCTTTTCAGTTACTACTACTACAGGCATAGAAAGTAAACTAACTAAAAAGCTACAACTATTTTTTTTGTTTTTCTTAAAGTTTATCAAACACACAAGAAGAAAGCATAAAAAGGAAAATAAACTAGCATGGATATTACAGTGAAAAAGTATGAGCACCGACAACTAGCATGAGTCTGTGAACATTAATGTAATGTCGGTGAGAAATACGTACTCCCTCAAGCTTAGGCTTTTGGCCTAAGTTGGTCTATGGCCACGGCTGGCCTGGCGGATATCCAAAGTTGTAGCTGGGGTCGTACTGAGAAGAATCCCCCTGGTGGCACTGATTGGCGACCTCTTCTGGATTCCACTGATAAGCAGACTACCGGTGAGGATCAAATTGTGGTTCAGGCTCTGGATCTATAGCTGGTGTGGGGTTTCAGTAGGCGTGAATGGCCTCCGGTGAAACAAGGTACTTTCCTGCAAATAAGTCAAACAAAGAAGTAGCAGGCAAGGTAATAGTCTCAGGGTGATTTTTATCAAATATCAGCTTGTACTTAAGCATCTTTTCCTTATTCTTAACGATAAAATCATGTGCTACCATACTCTTATAGTCTAGAGAAACAGGAGGCAGCAACTTCTCTTCCTTCTCATAATGTCTAATAGGTATGTTAAAATGTGCAGTGAGGCAAAGATACCTCCCAAAATGGGGCCCTTAGTACGGTTAAGATTTAACCGCTTTGCAACAATAGCGCCCATACTAAATGTGTCATCACGGAACAAGGCATGGCACAAAATAACAATATCAGGGGCACTAAGGTTGCGACAGTTTCCGCGACCAATTAAGCATCTACTAGCAAATATTGCGAAGTAACGTAAAACAGGAAAATGTATGCTAGTAATTCTTGCATCGGAAACTTTCCTCGTTTCCCCTACAGCAATTGTATCAATAAACCCTTCCACATCATCACGATGTGGTTCCTCTACACTACCCTCAAAAGGGATCAAACAAACCTGACAAAAATCACGAAGTGACATCTCTTTATGCTCATCATATAAATAAAATTCCACCGTAGGTGGTGAGCTCCTAGCATGGAAATGAAAGTTTTGCACAAAGATATTGGTGAGTAAGAGATATTGTTCGCGTTGGTCATGGAGGAAGGCGGTGAGGACTGCATTCTTAGCCAATTCATAGAAATCATCATAAATCCCGGCTGCTCTCAAGAAATCATCACAAGGCCATTCACACGGCCGAACCTCCGCGGTGCGAGGGATATTATACTTGGGTTTCTTGTTCTCTTCACTCTGTTTATCCTTCGAGCTTCGGCTCGATGAGCCCCTCAAAAATCTCTTCATCTTTTTCTGAAAATTTCTGAAATTTTTAGTAACTTCAAAATAAAAGTGAACCAAACTCAACAAAATTGATAGCAACTACTCCTACAAGTGCCTAGAGGCAATATCATGCATCAAAACTACTTTTGACCATATAAATTTCACATGCAAGCTCAAGAACAGGGTCACCTAAGTAGCAAAAATATGCAATGAATAAAGCACTAGAACAAAAACTAATTGGACCATTGGAGGAGTCACATACCAAAGAACAATCCCCCAAAGCAGTTTTGTGAATGGAACTTTGAGCAAGGAGATCGAAAATGGCAGCAAGATGAGCTTGGACTCAGGTTTGAGCTGTCTAGTGATGTTTTTGGGAGGAAGAAGGAGTGTGTGGTAGCTGGAATAAGTGGAGGGGAGCCACCATGGGCCCACGAGGTAGGGGACACGCCCAGGGGGTGGGTGTGCCCCGGACCCTCGTGGCCAGGTGCTTGCTCCCCCTGCTATGTTCTCAGTGCCAGATATTCTCAAATATTCTAGAAAAAAACATATTTAAATTTTAGGGTGGAGAACTTTTATTTTCGGGGTATTTTTTATTGCATGGATAATTCAGAAAACAGACAAAATTTACTATTTTTGCTTTATTTAATATAAATAACAGAGAGTAAAAGAGGGTACAGAGAGTTGTGTTTTCTAAATTTATCCATCTCATGCTCATCAAAAGGAATCCACTAACAAGGTTGATCAGGTCTTGTGAACAAACTCATTCCGAATAACATGGAACCAGAGAATTTTTGAATAACACTAGGTTACCTCAACGGGGATATGCATATCCCCAACAATAAGAATATTGTAGGATCAAAAGTATGTCTAGAGGGGGGTGATTAGACTACTTGACCAAATAAAATCTAGCCTTTTCCCAATTTTAGTTCTTCGCAGATTTTAGCTATCTTAGCACAAGTCAAGCAATCTCCACACAATTCAAGCAAGCATGCAAAAGAGTATATGAGCAGCGGAAAGTAAAGCATGCAACTTGCAAGAATGTAAAGGGAAGGGTTTGGAGGATTCAAACGCAATTGGAGACACGGATGTTTTTGTCGTGGTTCCGATAGGTGGTGCTATCATACATCCACTTTGATGGAGACTTCAACCCATAGAGGGTAATGGTTGCGCGAGTCCACGGAGGGCTCCACCCACGAAGGGTCCACGGAGAAGCAACCTTGTCTATTCCATCACGGCCGTCGCCCACGAAGGACTTGCCTCACTAGCGGTAGATCTTCATGAAGTAAGCGATCTCCTTGCCCTTACAAACTCCTTGGTTCAACTCCACAATCTTGTCAGAGGCTCCCAAGTGACACCTAGCCAATCTAGGAGACACCACTCTCCAAGAAGTAACAAATGGTGTGTTGATGATGAACTCCTTGCTCTTGTGCTTCAAATGATAGTCTCCCCAACACTCAACTCTCTCTCACAGGATTTGGATTTGGTGGAAAGAAGATTTGAGTGGAAAGCAACTTGGGGAAGGCTAGAGATCAAGATTCATATGGTTGGAATGGAATATCTTGACCTCAACACAAGTGTAGGTGGTTCTCTCTCAGAAAATGTGTATTAGAAGTGTAGGTATGTTCTGATGGCTCTCTCCACGAATGAAGAGTGGGTGGAGGGTGAAGGAAATATGCCCTAGAGGCAATAATAAAGTTATTATTTATTTCCTCATATCATGATAAATGTTTATTATTCATGCTAGAATTGTATTAACCGGAAACATGATACATGTGTGAATACATAGACAAACATATAGTCACTAGTATGCCTCTACTTGACTAGCTCATTAATCAAAGATGGTTATGTTTCCTAACCATTGACATGTGTTGTCATTTGATTAATGGGATCACATCATTAGGAGAATGAGGTGATTGACATGACCCATCCCGTTAGCTTAGCACTTGATCGTTTAGTATTCTGCTATTGCTTCCTTCATGACTTATACATGTTCCTGTAACTATGAGAATTGTGTAACTCCCGTTTACCGGAGGAACACTTTGGGTACTACCAAACGTCACAACGTAACTGGGTGATTATAAAGGAGTACTACAGGTGTCTCCGAAGGTACATGTTGAGTTAGCATAATTCGAGATTAGGTTTTGTCACTCCGATTGTCGGAGAGGTATCTCTGGGCCCTCTCGGCAATGCTCATCACCTAAGCCTTGCAAGCATGTAACTAATGAGTTAGTTATAAGATGAAGTATTACAGAACGAGTAAAGAGACTTGTCGATAACGAGATTGAACTAGGTATTGGATACCGACGATCGAATCTCGGACAAGTAACATACCGATGACAAAGGGAACAACGTATGTTGTTATGCGGTTTGACCGATAAAGATCTTCGTAGAATATGTAGGAACCAATATGGGCATCCAGGTCCCGCTATTGGTTATTGACCAGAGATGTGTCTCAGTCATGTCTACATCGTTCTCGAACCGTAGGGTCCGCACGCTTAAGGTTTCGATGACAGTTATATTATGAGTTTATGTATTTTGATGTACCGAAGGTTGTTCGGAGTCCCGGATATGATTACGGACATGACGAGGAGTCTCGAAATGGTCGAGACATAAAGATTGATATATTGGACGGATATATTTGGACACCGGAAAGGTTCCGGAGAAGTTTGGAGCCCCGGGAAGGTTACCGGAACCCCCCGGGAGGTATATGGGCCTTATTGGGCCCATGTAGGAGGAAGAGAGAAGGAGCAAGGGAAGGGGGCGCGCCCCCCCAAGCCCAATCCGAATTGGGGAGGGGGGCCGGCCCCCCCTTTCCTTTCTCCTTCCCCCTCTTCCTATTACTACTACTAGTACTACTTCCTAATACTAGTACTCTTTCCTTCCCCCTCCAAATAAGATAAGGAAAAGAGAGGGAAACCTACTTGGAGTAGGTTTCCCCCTCCTCATGGCGCGCCCCCCTAGGGCCGGCCACCTCCTCCCTCCCTCCTTTATATACGGGGGTAGGGGGGCACCCTAGGACACACAAGTTGATCATTGATCGTTCCTTAGCCGTGTGCGGTGCCCCCCTCCACGATATTACACCTCGGTCATATTGTAGCGGTGCTTAGGCGAAGCCCTGCAACAGGAGAACATCAAGATCGTCACCACGCCGTCGTGCTGACGGAACTCCCCCTCGGCGCCTCTGCTGGATCGGAGATCGAGGGTGCGTCATCGAGCTGTACGCGTGTCAAGAACTCGGAGGTGCCGGAGTAACGGTACTTGGATCGGTTGAACCGGAGGACGTACGACTACTTCCTCTACGTTGCGTCAACGCTTCCGCTTCGGTCTACGAGGGTACGTAGACAACACTCTCCCCTCGTTGCTATATCATCACCATGATCTTGCGTGTGCGTAGGAATTTTTTGAAATTACTACGTTCCCCAACAGTGGCATCCGAGCCTAGGTTTTATGTGTTGATGTTATATGCACGAGTAGAACACAAGTGAGTTGTGGACGATATAAGTCATACTGCCTACCAGCATGTCATACTTTGGTTCAGCGGTATTGTGAGATGAAGCGGCCCGGACCGACATTACGCGTACGCTTACGCGAGACTGGTTTCACCGTTACGAGCACTCGTGCTTAAAGGTGGCTGGCGGGTGTCTGTCTCTCTCACTTTAGTTGAACCGAGTGTGGCTACGCCCGGTCCTTGTGAAGGTTAAAACGGAGTCTATTTGACAAACTATCGTTGTGGTTTTGATGCGTAGGTGAGATTGGTTCTTGCTTAAGCCCGTAGCAGCCACGTAAAATTTGCAACAACAAAGTAGAGGACGTCTAACTTGTTTTTGCAGGGCATGTTGTGATGTGATATGGCCAAGACATGATGCTATATTTTATTGTATGAGATGATCATGTTTTGTAACCGAAGTTATCGGCAACTGGCAGGAGCCATATGGTTGTCGCTTTATTGTATGAAATGCAAACGCCCTGTAATTGCTTTACTTTATCACTAAGCGGTAGCGATAGTCGTAGAAGCAATAGATGGCGTAACGACAACGATGCTACGATGGAGATCAAGGTGTCGCGCCGGTGACGATGGTGATCACGACGGTGCTTCGAAGATGGAGATCACAAGCACAAGATGATGATGGCCATATCATATCACTTATATTGATTGCATGTGATGTTTATCCTTTATGCATCTTATCTTGCTTTGATTGACGGTAGCATTTTAAGATGATCTCTCACTAATTATCAAGAAGTGTTCTCCCTGAGTATGCACCGTTGCGAAAGTTCTTCGTGCTGAGACACCACGTGATGATCGGGTGTGATAGGCTCTACGTTCAAATACAACGGGTGCAAAACAGTTGCACACGCGGAATACTCAGGTTATACTTGACGAGCCTAGCATATACAGATATGGCCTCGGAACACGGGGACCGAAAGGTCGAGCGTGAATCATATAGTAGATATGATCAACATAGAGATGTTCACCATTGAAACTACTCCATCTCACGTGATGATCGGACATGGTTTAGTTGATTTGGATCACGTAATCACTTAGATGACTAGAGAGATGTCTGTCTAAGTGGGAGTTCTTTAGTAATATGATTAATTGAACTTAAATTTATCATGAACTTAGTACCTGATAGTATTTTGCTTGTCTATGTTTGTTTGTAGATAGATGGCTCGTGCTATTGTTCCGTTGAATTTTAATGCGTTCCTTGAGAAAGCAAAGTTGAAAGATGATGGTAGCAATTACACGGACTGGGTCCGTAACCTGAGGATTATCCTCATTGCTGCACAGAAGAGTTACGTCCTGGAAGCACCGCTGGGTGCCAGGCCTGCTGCTGATGCAACTGACGACGTTAAGAACGTCTGGCAGAGCAAAGCTGATGACTACTCTATAGTTCAGTGTGCCATGCTTTACGGCTTAGAACCGGGTCTTCAACGACGTTTTGAACGTCATGGGGCATATGAGATGTTCCAGGAGTTGAAGTTAATATTTCAAGCAAATGCCCGGATTGAGAGATATGAAGTCTCCAATAAGTTCTACAGCTGCAAGATGGAGGAGAACAGTTCTGTCAGTGAGCATATACTCAAAATGTCTGGGTATAATAATCACTTGATTCAACTGGGAGTTAATCTTCCGGATGATAGCGTCATTGACAGAATTCTCCAATCACTGCCACCAAGCTACAAGAGCTTTGTGATGAACTATAATATGCAAGGGATGAACAAGACTATTCCCGAGCTCTTCGCGATGCTGAAAGCCGCGGAGGTAGAAATCAAAAAGGAGCATCAAGTGTTGATGGTCAACAAGACCACTGGTTTCAAGAAAAGGGGCAAAGGGAAGAAGAAGGGGAACTTCAAAAGGAACGGCAAACAAGTTGCTGCTCAAGTGAAGAAACCCAAGTCTGGACCTAAGCCTGAAACTGAGTGCTTCTACTGCAAGCAGACTGGACACTGGAAGCGGAACTGCCCCAAGTATTTGGCGGATAAGAAGGATGGCAAAGTGAACAAAGGTATATGTGATATACATGTTATTGATGTGTACCTTACTAATGCTCGCAGTAGCACCTGGGTATTTGATACTGGTTCTGTTGCTAACATTTGCAACTCGAAACAGGGACTACGGATTAAGCGAAGATTAGCTAAGGACGAGGTGACGATGCGCGTGGGAAATGGTTCCAAAGTCGATGTGATCGCGGTCGGCACGCTACCTCTACATCTACCATCGGGATTAGTTTTAGACCTGAATAATTGTTATTTGGTGCCTGCGTTGAGCATGAACATTATATCTGGATCTTGTTTGATGCGAGACGGTTATTCATTTAAATCAGAGAATAATGGTTGTTCTATTTATATGAGTAATATCTTTTATGGTCATGCACCCTTGAAGAGTGGTCTATTTTTATTAAATCTCGATAGTAGTGATACACATATTCATAATGTTGAAGCCAAAAGATGCAGAGTTGATAATGATAGTGCAACATATTTGTGGCACTGCCGTTTAGGTCATATCGGTGTAAAACGCATGAAGAAACTCCATACTGATGGACTTCTGGAATCACTTGATTATGAATCACTTGGTACTTGCGAACCGTGCCTCATGGGCAAGATGACCAAAACACCGTTCTCCGGATCTATGGAGAGAGCAACAGATTTGTTGGAAATCATACATACAGATGTATGTGGTCCGATGAATGTTGAGGCTCGTGGCGGATATCGTTATTTCCTCACCTTCACAGATGATTTGAGCAGATATGGGTATATCTACTTGATGAAGCACAAGTCTGAAACATTTGAAAAGTTCAAAGAATTTCAGAGTGAAGTAGAAAATCATCGTAACAAGAAAATAAAGTTTCTACGATCTGATCGTGGAGGAGAATATTTGAGTTACGAGTTTGGTTTACATTTGAAACAATGTGGAATAGTTTCGCAACTCACGCCACCTGGAACACCACAGCGAAATGGTGTGTCCGAACGTCGTAATCGTACTTTACTTGATATGGTGCGATCTATGATGTCTCTTACCGATTTACCGCTATCGTTTTGGGGTTATGCTTTAGAGACGGCCGCATTCACGTTAAATAGGGCACCATCAAAATCCGTTGAGACGACGCCTTATGAACTGTGGTTTGGCAAGAAACCAAAGTTGTCGTTTCTCAAAGTTTGGGGCTGCGATGCTTATGTGAAGAAACTTCAACCAGATAAGCTCGAACCCAAATCGGAGAAATGTGTCTTCATAGGATACCCAAAGGAGACAATTGGGTACACCTTCTATCACAGATCTGAAGGCAAGATTTTCGTTGCTAAAATCGGATCCTTTCTAGAGAAGGAGTTTCTCTCGAAAGAAGTGAGTGGGAGGAAAGTAGAACTTGATGAGATAACTGTATCTACTCCCTTATTGGAAAGTAGTTCATCACAAGAACCGGTTCCTGTGACAACTACACCAATTAGTGAGGAAGCTAATGATATTGATCATGAAACTTCAGATCAAGTTTCTACTGAACCTCGTAGGTCTACCAGAGTAAGATCCGCACCAGAGTGGTACGGAAATCCTATTCTGGAAGTCATGTTACTAGACCATGATGAACCTACGAACTATGAGGAAGCGATGATGAGCCCAGATTCCGCAAAATGGCTAGAGGCCATGAAATCTGAGATAGGATCCATGTATGAAAACAAAGTATGGACTTTGGTTGACTTGCCCGATGATCGGCAAGCCATTGAGAATAAATGGATCTTTAAGAAGAAGACTGACGCTGATGGTAATGTTACTGTCTACAAAGCTCGACTTGTTGCAAAAGGTTTTCGACAAGTTCAAGGGGTTGACTACGATGAGACTTTCTCACCCGTAGCGATGCTTAAGTCTGTCCGAATCATGTTGGCTATTGCTGCATTTCATGATTATGAAATTTGGCAAATGGATGTCAAGACTGCATTCTTGAATGGATTTCTAGAAGAAGAGTTGTATATGATGCAACCTGAAGGTTTTGTTGATCCAAAAGGTGCTGACAAAGTGTGCAAGCTCCAACGTTCCATTTATGGACTGGTGCAAGCATCTCGGAGTTGGAATAAACGTTTTGATAGTGTGATCAAAGCATATGGCTTTATACAGACTTTTGGAGAAGCCTGTATTTACAAGAAAGTGAGTGGGAGCTCTGTAGCATTTCTAGTTTTATATGTTGATGACATATTATTAATTGGAAATGATATAGAATTTCTGGATAGCATAAAGGGATACTTGAATAAAAGTTTTTCTATGAAAGACCTCGGTGAAGCTGCTTACATATTGGGCATCAAGATCTATAGAGATAGATCAAGACGCTTAATAGGACTTTCACAAAGTACATACCTTGACAAAATTTTGAAAAAGTTCAAAATGGATCAGGCAAAGAAAGGATTCTTGCCTGTGCTACAAGGTGTGAAGTTGAGTCAAACTCAATGCCCGACCACAGCAGAAGATAGAGAGAAAATGAAAGATGTTCCCTATGCTTCAGCCATAGGCTCTATCATGTATGCAATGCTGTGTACCAGACCTGACGTATGCTTAGCAATAAGCTTGGCAGGTAGGTACCAAAGTAATCCAGGAGTGGATCACTGGACAGCGGTCAAGAACATCCTGAAATACCTGAAAAGGACTAAGGATATGTTTCTCGTATATGGAGGTGACAAAGAGCTAGTCGTAAATGGTTACGTCGATGCAAGCTTTGACACTGATCCGGACGATTCTAAATCGCAGACCGGATACGTGTTTTTATTAAACGGTGGAGCTGTAAGTTGGTGCAGTTCTAAACAAAGCGTCGTGGCAGGATCTACATGTGAAGCGGAGTACATAGCTGCTTCTGAAGCAGCAAATGAAGGAGTCTGGATGAAGGAGTTCATTTCCGATCTAGGTGTCATACCTAGTGCATCGGGACCAATGAAGATCTTCTGTGACAATACTGGTGCAATTGCCTTGGCAAAGGAATCCAGATTTCACAAGAGGACCAAGCACATCAAGAGACGCTTCAA
Organism: Triticum aestivum; assembly: GCF_018294505.1. Lineage (NCBI taxonomy): Eukaryota > Viridiplantae > Streptophyta > Magnoliopsida > Poales > Poaceae > Triticum > Triticum aestivum. The sequence goes on from NC_057803.1 coordinate 499,582,108, forward strand.
TTCCATTCGGGACCAAGTCCAAGTGGGAGACATAGAGATTTGCAAGATACATACGGATCTGAATGTTGCAGACCCGTTGACTAAGCCTCTCTCACGAGCAAAACATGATCAGCACCAAGACTCCATGGGTGTTAGAATCATTACTATGTAATCTAGATTATTGACTCTAGTGCAAGTGGGAGACTGAAGGAAATATGCCCTAGAGGCAATAATAAAGTTATTATTTATTTCCTCATATCATGATAAATGTTTATTATTCATGCTAGAATTGTATTAACCGGAAACATGATACATGTGTGAATACATAGACAAACATATAGTCACTAGTATGCCTCTACTTGACTAGCTCATTAATCAAAGATGGTTATGTTTCCTAACCATTGACATGTGTTGTCATTTGATTAATGGGATCACATCATTAGGAGAATGAGGTGATTGACATGACCCATCCCGTTAGCTTAGCACTTGATCGTTTAGTATTCTGCTATTGCTTCCTTCATGACTTATACATGTTCCTGTAACTATGAGAATTGTGTAACTCCCGTTTACCGGAGGAACACTTTGGGTACTACCAAACGTCACAACGTAACTGGGTGATTATAAAGGAGTACTACAGGTGTCTCCGAAGGTACATGTTGAGTTAGCATAATTCGAGATTAGGTTTTGTCACTCCGATTGTCGGAGAGGTATCTCTGGGCCCTCTCGGCAATGCTCATCACCTAAGCCTTGCAAGCATGTAACTAATGAGTTAGTTATAAGATGAAGTATTACAGAACGAGTAAAGAGACTTGTCGATAACGAGATTGAACTAGGTATTGGATACCGACGATCGAATCTCGGACAAGTAACATACCGATGACAAAGGGAACAACGTATGTTGTTATGCGGTTTGACCGATAAAGATCTTCGTAGAATATGTAGGAACCAATATGGGCATCCAGGTCCCGCTATTGGTTATTGACCAGAGATGTGTCTCAGTCATGTCTACATCGTTCTCGAACCGTAGGGTCCGCACGCTTAAGGTTTCGATGACAGTTATATTATGAGTTTATGTATTTTGATGTACCGAAGGTTGTTCGGAGTCCCGGATATGATTACGGACATGACGAGGAGTCTCGAAATGGTCGAGACATAAAGATTGATATATTGGACGGATATATTTGGACACCGGAAAGGTTCCGGAGAAGTTTGGAGCCCCGGAAGGTTACCGGAACCCCCGGGAGGTATATGGGCCTTATTGGGCCCATGTAGGAGGAAGAGAGAAGGAGCAAGGGAAGGGGGCGCGCCCCCCCCAAGCCCAATCCGAATTGGGGAGGGGGGCCGGCCCCCCTTTCCTTTCTCCTTCCCCCTCTTCCTATTACTACTACTAGTACTACTTCCTAATACTAGTACTCTTTCCTTCCCCCTCCAAATAAGATAAGGAAAAGAGAGGGAAACCTACTTGGAGTAGGTTTCCCCCTCCTCATGGCGCGCCCCCCCTAGGGCCGGCCACCTCCTCCCTCCCTCCTTTATATACAGGGGTAGGGGGGCACCCTAGGACACACAAGTTGATCATTGATCGTTCCTTAGCCGTGTGCGGTGCCCCCCTCCACGATATTACACCTCGGTCATATTGTAGCGGTGCTTAGGCGAAGCCCTGCAACAGGAGAACATCAAGATCGTCACCACGCCGTCGTGCTGACGGAACTCCCCCTCGGCGCCTCTGCTGGATCGGAGATCGAGGGTGCGTCATCGAGCTGTATGCGTGTCAAGAACTCGGAGGTGCCGGAGTAACGGTACTTGGATCGGTTGAACCGGAGGACGTACGACTACTTCCTCTATGTTGCGTCAACGCTTCCGCTTCGGTCTACGAGGGTACGTAGACAACACTCTCCCCTCGTTGCTATATCATCACCATGATCTTGCGTGTGCGTAGGAAATTTTTTGAAATTACTACGTTCCCCAACAGAGGGGTATATATAGCCTCCACACAAAATCTAACCGTTACACACAATTTGCCAAACTCAGTGGGACTAAATGGTTAAACTCGGTCAGACCGATTTAGCAAACCTAGTGACCATTAGGATTTTTAGTGGGACTGAGATGCAACTCGGTAGGACCGATATGGTTATGGTTAGGGCATAACGTAATCTCGGTGTGACCATTACACAAACTCGGTGGGACCGATTTTGGTAATAAGCTAACCAGAGAGTTGGTCAGGTAAACTCGGTGGGACCGATTCGCTCATCTCGATGAGACCAAAATGTTACAAAAGGGAACCAGAGAGTTTACATTGCAATCTCGGTGGGACCGATCGCTCATCTCGGTAAGACTGAAACGTTACGAAGGGAAACAGAGAGATTACAATCCCATCTCAGTGAGACCGAGATCCCTATCGGTGAGACCGATTTGCCTAGGGTTAGTGGCAGTGGCTATGACATTTGAAACTCGGTGGCGCCGGATAGAAAGAATCGGTGGGGCCGAGTTTGACTTTTGGTTTAGGTCATATGTGGATGTGGGAAGGTAGTTGAGGATTTTGGAGCATATCACTAAGCATTTTGAGCAAGCAAGCCATTAAGCAACACCTCATCCCTCCTTAATAGTATTGGCTTTTCCTATAGACTCAATGTGATCTTGGATCACTAAAATATAAAATGTAGAGTCCTGAGCTTCAAGCTTGAGCCAAACTTTTTGTCCTTAGAATTTTGAGGGATCCACTTTCCTCATCCATGCCATGCCATTCATTGAGCTTTTCCAGAAATATTAATCTTGGAATAATGTTAGCTCAATGAGCTATATGTTGTTAGGAATTACCAAAACCACCCAGGGATAGTTGCACTTTCAAATATCATATTTCTTCTTGACAGTAGGAAGAGGAAATTCAAAACCTCCAATAGTAATAGTTGAAAATTTTCCAATAGAATTGATACTATGGACTTGAGGTTGTTTCCTCGAAAAGTGTACCGTATGATCATTACCATTAACATGAAAAGTGACATTGCCTTTGGTGCAATCAATAATAGCCCCTGCAGTATTAAAAAAGGGTCTTCCAAGAATAATAGACATACTATCGTCCTCGGGAATATCAAGAATAACAAAGTTCGTTAAAATGGTAACGTTTGCAACCACAACAGGCACATCCTCACAAATACCGACGGGTATAGCAGTTGATTTGTCAGCCATTTGCAAAGATATTTCGGTAGGTGTCAACTTACTCAAATCAAGTCTACGATATAAAGAGAGAGGCATAACACTAACACCGGCTCCAAGATCACATAAAGCAGTTTTAACATAGTTTCTTTTAATGGAGCAAGGTATAGTTGGTACTCCGAGATCTCCTAGTTTCTTAGGTATTCCACCCTTAAAAGTATAATTAGCAAGCATGGTGGAAATTTCAGCTTCCGGTATCTTTCTTTTTTTAGTAACAATATCTTTCAGGTACTTAGCATAAGGATTCATTTTAAGCATATCAGTCAAACGCATATGCAAGAAGATAGGTCTAATCATTTCAGCAAAGTGCTCAAAATCCTCATCATCCTTTTTCTTGGATGGTTTAGGAGGAAAAGGCATGGGTTTCTGAACCCATGGTTCTCTTTCTTTACCGTGCTTCCTAGCAACAAAGTCTCTCTTATCATAATGTTGATTCTTTGATTGTGGGTCATCAAGATTAACAGCAGGTTCAATCTCTACATCATTATTATTGCTAGGTTGAGCATCAACATGAACATCATCATTGACATTATCACTAGGTTCATGCTCGTTACCAGATTGTGTTTCGGCATCAGAAATAGAAATATCATTGGGATTTTCAGGTGTGTCATCAACAGGTTCACTAGAAGCATGCAAAGTCCTATCATTTTTCTTTTTCTTCCTCTTAGAAGGACTAGATGCATCAATATTATTTCTCTGAGAATCTTGCTCAATTCTCTTAGGGTGGCCCTCGGGATACAAAGGTTCCTGAGTCATTTTACCACCTCTAGTCATAACTCTAACAACATTATCATTTTTCTTACTATTTAATTCATTGAGCAAATCATTATGAGCTTTAAGTACTTGTTCTACTTGAGTGGTAACCATAGAAGCATGTTTACTAATAAGTTTTAGTTCACCTTTAACATTAGCCATATAATCACTCAAGTGTTCAATCATATAAGCATTATGTTTCAATTTTCTACCAACATAAGCATTAAAATCTTCTTGCTTAACCATAAAGTTATCAAACTCATCTAAGCATTGGCTAGCAAACTTAGTAGGAGGGATTTCAGCTTTATCATATCTATAGAGAGAATTTACCTTTACTACCTGTGTCGGGTTATCAAGACCATGTATTTCTTCAACAGGTGGTGAATTAAGACCATATATTTCTTCAATAGGAGGTAAATTTTTAACATCTTCAGCTTTAATACCTTTTTCTTTCATAGATTCCTTTGCCTCTTGCATATCTTCAGGACTGAGAAATGGAATACCCTTTTCTTCAGAGTTGGCTCAGGAGTTGGTTCAGGAATTGGATCAAGAAGGTCCAATTATTTTCGTTAGTCAACATATTATTCAATAGAGTTTCAGCTTCATCAACAGTTCTTTCCCTGAAAACACAACCAACACAACTATCCAGGTGGTCTCTGGAAGCATCGGTTAGTCCATTATAAAAGATCTCAAGTATTTCATTTTTCTTGAGAGGATTATCAGGCAAAGCATTAAGTAATTGGAGAAGCCTCCCCCAAGCTTGTGGGAGACTCTCTTCTTCAATTTGCACAAAATTATATATTTCCCTTAAAGCAGCTTGTTTCCTATGAGCGGGGAAATATTTGGCAGAGAAGTAATAAATCATATCCTGGGGACTACGCACACAACCAGGATCAAGAGAATTAAACCATATCTTAGCATCACCCTTTAATGAGAACGGAAATAATTTAAGGATATAATAATAGCGAGTTTTCTCATCATTAGTGAACAGGGTGGCTATATCATTTAATTTAGTAAGATGTGCCACAACAGTTTCAGATTCATAGCCATAGAAAGGATCAGATTCAACTAAATTAATTATCTCAGGATCAACATAGAAATCATAATCCTTATCAGTAACAAAGATAGCTGAAGTAGCATAAGCAGGATCATATTTCATTCTAGCATTCAAAGTTTTTTGTTCCAGCTTAGCTAATAATTTCTTAAGAACACTTCTATCATTGCAAGCAAGAAAGTCTCTAGCAGTTTCTTCATCCATAACATAACCCTCGGGAACAACGTGCAATTCATATTTAGGGGGAGAATCTTCATCATCACTTTCATCAATATTATCAGTTTTAATAATTTCATTCTCTCTAGCCCTAGCAAGTTGTTCATCAAGAAATTCACCAAGTGGCATAGTAGTATCAAGCATAGAAGTAGTTTCATCATAAGTATCATGCATAGCAGAAGTGGCATCATCAATAACATGCAACATATCAGAATTAATAGCAGAAGCAGGTCTAGGTGTCGCAAGCTTACTCAAAACAGAAGGTGAATCAAGTGCAGAGCTAGATGGCAGTTCCTAACCTCCCCTCGTAGTTGAGGGATAAATCTTGGTTCTTGGATCTTTCAAGTTCTTCATAATGATAAGCAGATATAAATCCCAAGTGACTCAAAGAATAGAGCTATGCTCCCCGGCAACGGCGCCAGAAAATAGTCTTGATAACCCACAAGTATAGGGGATCGCAACAGTTTTCGAGGGTAGAGTATTCAACCCAAATTTATTGATTCGACACAAGGGGAGCCAAAGAATATTCTTGAGTATTAGCAGCTAAGTTGTCAATTCAACCACACCTGGAAACTTAATATCTGTAGCAAGGTATTTAGTAGCAAAATAATATGATAGTAGTGGTAACGGTGGTAAACGATAACGGTAGCAAAAGTAATATTTTTGGTGTTTTATAGTGATGATAACAATAGCAACGGAAAAGTAAATAAGCGAAGAACGATATATGGAAGCTCGTAAGCAATGGATTGGTGATGGAGAATTATGCCGGATGCGATCGATCATGTAACAGTCATAACCTAGGGTGACACAGAACTAGCTCCGGTTCATCAATGTAATGTAGGCATGTATTCCGAATATAGTCATACATGCTTATGGAAAGAACTTGCATGACTTCTTTTGTCCTACCCTCCCGTGGCAGCGGGGTCCTATTGGAAACTAAGAGATAAAGGCCTCCTTTTAATAGAGTACCTGACCAAAGCATTAACCACATAGTGAATACATGAACTCCTCAAACTACGATCATCACCGGGAGTGGTCCCGACTATTGTCACTTCGGGGTTGCCAGATCATAACACATAGTAGGTGACTATAGACTTGCAAGATAGGATCAAGAACTCTCATATATTGATGAAAACATAATAGGTTCATATCTGAAATCATGGCACTCGGGTCCTAGTGACAAGCATTAAGCATAGCAAATTCATAGCAACATCAATCTCAGAACATAGTGGATACTAGGGATCAAACCCTAACAAAACTAACTTGATTACATGATAAATCCCATCCAACCCATCATCGTCCAGCAAACCTACGATGGAATTACTCACGCACGGCGGTGAGCATCATGAAATTGGTGATGGAGGAAGGTTGATGATGACGATGGCGGCGGATTATCCTCTCCGGAGCCCCGAACGGACTCCAGATTAGCCCTCCCGAGAGAGTTTAGGGCTTGGCGGCGGCTCCGTATCGTAAAACATGATGAATCCTTCTCTCTGGTTTTTTCTCCCCGAAAGTGAATATATGGAGTCAGGGTTGAGGTCGGTGGAGCGTCAGGGAACCCACAAGGCAGGGGGTGCACCCAGGGGGGTAGGGTGTGCCCCCACCCTCGTGGACAGGTGGTGGCCCCCCTGACGTGGATCTTCCTTCCAGTATTTTTTATATATTCCAAAATAATTCTTCGTTGATTTTTAGGTCATTCTGAGAACTTTTATTTCTGCACAAAAATAACACCATGGCAATTCTGCTGAAAACAGCGTCAGTCCGGGTTAGTTCCATTCAAATCATGCAAGTTAAAGTCCAAAACAAGGGCAAAAGTGTTTGGAAAAGTAGATATGACGAAGACGTATCACTTCCTGCCTTGATGCTTTAGCTTGGGCCACAACATGCTTCTTCTTCTTTATGGCAGCCATTCTGGGGTCGATGCCAGGGCGCCCCGGTGCCTTACGCTTCTCAGCCTCATTGTGTGCTTGCACACTCTTCTCAGGAAAGTACTTCATTCTTTCTCTGGAACCTTTAGCTTCCTCGCGTTTCTGGTGAAACTGCTCCTTGAGCTCATGCAACATCTGCTTGAAGCTTTGAACATCCGCCACGCTGAGATTGGCCATGTTCCTCTTGAACTGAGCTTTCTCATGATCAATCTTGTTCTTCAGTTCAACTATCTTTTGAGCCAGAGCCAGCTCAGTAGCAATGGCACTATGGAAAGAGACACTAATGTCAATTGGAAGCTCAAGGTCATCTATGTTGATGTTGGGGTTTTCAAACCATTCATCAATGAAGTTGTTTAAGATATCCACATCAAACAGGGGCAGATCATTGAAGATCTCTGCCTCCTCCTTGCTCTTTATGAGCATCTCAAGAGCATCATCACCAAGATCGTCGTCACTGGACAGATCAATGGTGGCTTCTTCATTCCGCAAGATATCAGCTGGAGTCAGTTCTTGCCCAGGGCGCTGGATGAGCTTCATCTGCTTTGAAGACTTCTCGGTTTTCTTGGAGATGTGAGAAAGATCTTCAGACTGCACACTAGCTTCAGGTGGTGCAGTGGCCAGTGGCTTCGCATGCGAAGCTTTAGGTGCAGCCGAGGGCTTTGAAGCCTTCGACTTCTTCTACTTCTGTGGTCTTGGTGGAGTTGGCGCTTCATCAGTGTCAGCGTCATTCTCACAGTGCTCCACGCCTGCCCCCCGAACAGCAATGTGAGTGAGAAGACCGTCGAGGTTGTAGAAAGGCCCGATGATATTGGGTTCAGCATCACGAGTGCCATCAGCCCGAGGAGCAGATGGACTAGGGTTGAAGTCGAGTCCAAGGCCCTTCTTGTTTTTCTTGGAAGACTCTTTCACAAACTAGAAGTTGCGCTTGAAGAGATTGTCTTCATGACACCATAGCAGACTGGATGGGTTGGCATTTTCAGGCTATGGTCCTTGGACCATGCAAGGATAGAAACCTTGAGCTATGGCTTCAGACTTGGACTTGGGCTGAAGACCTTTGTATACAATATCTCCCTAGGGGCCCTTGATGGCATTCTTTTCAGCATATTCGACAGTGACAAATTTGTACTTGAACCATTCCTCTGCCCAATATCTTCAAATCCTTGTTCTTGCGTTCCCCATAGGTCTCTTCAGGGTTTGACTTGTATAGTTCAAAGAGATCTGGTGGCAGGTCCTTGGCTGTGTCCCCACGGCGTTGTCTGCTTGCTGACTTTTCTATCGCCATGAAGTTCAGACTAAATGGCTTCAGAACTTGCAAAGGCTTTCGTTTGCTGGTTAGACAAGAACTGGCTTCAGGAGAATTGATGTGACGCTGTAAGAACTCTGCAAATGAATGCAGACTATGAGAACCAAGGGATTCTCCCACGGATATGTACCCGTGACAGCATTAGAGATGCGAGGGAAGGGGAAGAGGTCATATGCATTCTCAGAAGATTTTGAGGATAAATCAGTTTGAATACATTGACCTCATGACGCGAAGACATTCACTTATTTGTTGAGAGTTGGTTCCAGATTTGTACGAATCCAAGAATAGGTACAAGTGAGTAATCTAACTAGTAGTGAAGCATAAGTGAATATTCTAGGCATGAGATGAGATGCAGAACATGATAGATCCAATTTTGTAGTTTTAAAAACCACTTTTGGTGAAGAAGTATGGATCTATCTGATCAAAAAGACAGTAAAAGGTAAGTTTTAATTACCACATGAAGAACTGCTAGACAGAGTGGAGTTGGAGGCCAAGCAGTTCAATCTTCCGTGCCCTAACTTGGCGACGGAAGACACCTACGGCAGAGGCGGAGGAGACGAGGTCCACGGCCGGCGTGAGGACGACGTCGGTGAGGTCGCGGCAGCTAAGCGCTTCGTTGCCGGCGTCGTTGAGAGCTAGCGGTGGTGCTAGGGTTTGTGTGAGAGGGAGAGGTGGAAGAAGGGATAATGACCACAGTGAGGTGAATATTTATAGACACAGGGACGGCACAGCTATATTACGCAGGTGCCCCTGGCGGTTCACATATGAGAGACACATGGCACACATGCAACACCTTGGAAGTTGTTCCATGTTCCCATGCACGCCTGGATTGTCGGGTGGTCGTTCCCGCTTCTCCGGTTTTCAGGCAAAATGATGTAGCATTTAAAACAGATTCAGTTTTTGTCTCTGTGTCTTCTGCTGACAAGGACTCAGAGAAGACAATCGATAGATTCAATAGAATGCATATGATTTGGATAGATAGAATTGGAGGTAGAAGCATAGAGGGGGTTAGGGTCTGATCACATTCACTTAGATCAAAAGATTCAAACATGAAGACATAGCTATAAGTGAATGATGTAGAGGACAGAACACCAATGTATATACCAATATGATACCAAATCAACATTGTGAAGATAAACATGAAGTTGAATCAATGTTGAAGACAAACCAAATGCAAAGACTATGCAAATGTGATGCCAATAAAGACACTTCAAATAAGAGTTTGTGGTGGCGTTACCCACCGTATAGGAAGTATTAGACCCAGACACGGTGCACAATTATCGTGGCGCTCCGAAGTCAATCTCCACATTAATGTATTCACACTTAGAGTGTATGTCTTCATTATTTGAAGATATACGTTACTTCGTGTGTTGTACATCTAAGTCATCACATGCATATGTGTTAGAATGTGTGTCCAACTATAGGACATTTGAGGATTCTAAGATATTTAGCTCACACCGCAACTTGCAAAACCTTTTCTCATCCAAGGGCTCTGTGAAGATATATGCCAATTGCTCTTCAGTGTTGACGTGAATGATATCAATATCTTCCTTCATGACATGATCTCTGAGAAAGTGATGACGGATCTGAATGTGCTTTGTCTTCGAATACTAAACTAGGTTGTTGGCAATCTTGATGGCGCTTTCATTGTCGCAGTAGAGTGGCACATGCTTCAGATGGATGCCATAGTCCTTGATAGTTTGCTTCATCCACATAAGTTGAGCGCAGCAAGATCTAGCAGCAATGTATTCAGATTCAGTAGTGGAGAGAGAGAGACGGTTCTGCTTCTTTGAAGACCAACAGACAAGAGATCGTCCAAGAAAATGACGTGTGCCTGATGTAGACTTGCGATCAACCTTGTCACCAGCATAATCAGCATTTGAGAATCCAACTAGATCAAACTCTGAGCCCTTTGGATACCATAATCCTAGTGTTGGGGTGTAATCCAAATATCGAAGAATTCGCTTCACAGCTAAGTGATGTGATTCCTTTGGTGCCGCTTGGAATCGGGCACACATACAAACGCTAAGCATGATATCTGGCCTAGATGCACACAAATAGAGTAAAGAACCAATCATGGAGCAGTATACCTTTTGATCGAACTCTTTACCATTATCGTCGGGGCCCAGATGACTTTTGGTTGGCATTGTCATCGTGTATCCCTTGCAGTCTTGCATTCCAAACTTCTTCAGGCAGTCTTTGAGGTATTTCTCCTGAGATATGAAGATGCCATTCCTTTGCTGACGGATTTGAAGACCAAGGAAGAACTTCAGCTCACCCATCATGGACATCTGATATTGCTCTTACATCATGTGTCCAAATTCATCGTTGTATCTTTTGTCAGTGCAGCCGAAGATAATGTCATCCACATAGATCTGGCACACAAACAGTTCACCATCATATGTCTTCATGAAGATAGTGGGATCCAGGGAACCAGGTTTGAAGCCTTTGCACTTCAGGAAGTCTTTGAGTGTGTCAGACCAAGCACGAGGGGCTTGTTTGAGGCCATACAATGCCTTGTTGAGCTTGTAAACCATATCAGGATGTTTTGGATCTTCAAAGCCGGGTGGTTGTGCAACATACACTTCTTCATCAATCTTGCCATTGAGAAAAACACTCTTCACATCCATTTGATATAGGAGGATGTTGTGATGGTTGGCATGGGCTAGCAGAATGCGAATGGCTTCAAGCCTAGCCACCGAAGCGAATGTTTCATCGAAGTCAATTCCTTCAACTTGAGTGTATCCTTGAGCAATGAGATGAGCCTTGTTTCTGACAACTTGACCATGCTCATCTTGTTGATTGCGATAGATCCTGCTACCTCTTGAGCACTACGTTGGATTTCCCCGAAGAGGAGAGGATGATGCAGCAAAGTAGTGTATGTATTTCCCTCAGTTTTTGAGAACCAAGGTACCAATCCAGTAGGAGGCTACGCGTGAGTCCCTCGTACCTACACAAAAACAATAGCTCAACGCAACCAACGCGCTTAGGGGTTTTCAATCCCTTCACGATCACTTACGAAAGTGAGATGTGATAGAGATGATAAATAATATTTTTGGTATTTTTGGTATAGAGATGCAAAGTAAAAAGTAAAAGGGCAAAGTAAAAAAGCAAAGCAATAATAAAGTGATGGAGATTGATATGATGAGAAAGAGACCTGGGGGGGCATAGGTTTCACTAGTGGCTTCTCTCAAGAGCATAAGTATTCTACGGTGGGTGAACAAATTGCTGTTGAGAAATTGATAGAATTGAGCATAGTTATGAGAATATCTAGGTATGATCATGTATATAGGCATCACGTCCGAGACAAGTAGACCGACTCCTGCCTGCATCTATTACTATTACTCCACTCATTGACCGCTATCCAGCATGCATCTAGAGTATTAAGTTAAAAACAGAGTAACGCCTTAAGCAAGATGACATGATGTAGAGGGATAGTTTCATGCAATATGATAAAAAATCCATCTTGTTATCCTTGATGGCAACAATACAATACGTGCCTTGCTGCCCCTTCTATCACTGGGAAAGGACACCGCAAGATCGAACCCAAAGCTAAGCACTTCTCCCATGGCAAGAAAAACCAATCTAGTAGGCCAAACCAAACTGATAATTCGAAGAGACTTGCAAAGATAACCAATCATACATAAAAGAATTCAGAGAAGATTCAAATATTATTCATAGATAGATTGGATCATAAACCCACAATTCATCGGTCTCAACAAACACACCGCAAAAAGAAGATTACATCGAATAGATCTCCACGAGAGAGGGGGAGAACATTGTATTGAGATCCAAAAAGAGAGAAGAAGCCATCTAGCTACTAACTATGGACCCGTAGGTCTAAAGTAAACTACTCACACTTCATCGGAGGGGCTTGGATGCTGATGTAGAAGCCCTCCATGATCGATGCCCCCTCCGGTGGAGCTCCGGAACAGGCCCCAAGATGGGATCTCGTGGATACAGAAAGTTGCGGCGGTGGAATTAGGTTTTTAGCTCCGTATCTGATCGTTTGGGGGTACGTAGGTATATATAGGAGGAAGGAGTACGTCGGTGGAGCTTCGAGGGGCCCACGATGCAGGGGGGCGCGCCCTCCACCCTCGTGACCGTCTCATGGCTTTCTTGACGGAGGGTCCAAGTCTCCTGGGTCTTATCTGATGAGAAAATCATGTTCCCGAAGGTTTTATTCTGTTTGGACTCCGTTTGATATTATGTTTCTCCGAAACACTGAAATAGGCAAAAAAACAGCAATTCTCGTCTGGGCCTCCGGTTAATAGGTTAGTCCCAAAAATAATAGAAAAGTGGAAAATAAAGCCCAATATAGTCCAAAACAGTAGGTAATATAGCATGGAGCAATCAAAAATTATAGATACGTTGGAGACGTATCAAGCATCCCCAAGCTTAATTCCTGCTTGTCCTCGAGTAGGTAAATGATAAAAATAGAATTTTTGATGCGAAGTGCTACTTGGCATAATTTCAATGTAAATCTTCTTAATTGTGGTATGAATATTCAGATTCAAAAGATTCAAGACAAAAGTTCATGTTGACATAAAAATAATAATACTTCAAGCATACTAACAAAGTAATTATGTCTTCTCAAAATAACATGGCCAAAGAAAGCTATCCCTACAAAATCATATAGTCCGGCTATGCTCTATCTTCACCACACAAAGTATTTAAATCATGCACAACCCCAATGACAAGCCAAGCAATTGTTTCATACTTTTGACATTTTCAAAACTTTTTAGATCTTCACACAATACATGAGCGTGAGCCATGGATATAGCACTATATGTGGAATAGAATGGTGGTTGTGGAGAAGACAAAAAGAGGGGAAGATAGTCTCACATCAACTAGGTGTATCAACGAGCTATGGAGATGTCCATCAATAGATATCAACGTGAGTGAGTAGGGATTTCCATGCAAGGGATGCACTAGAGCTATAAGTATATGAAAGCTCAACAAAAGAAACTAAGTGGGTGTGCATCCAACTCGCTTGCTCATGAAGACCTAGGGCATTTTGAGGAAGCCCATCATTGGAATATACAAGCCAAGTTCTATAATGAAAAATTCCCACTAGTATATGAAAGTGACAGAATGAGAGACTCTCTATCATGAAGATCATGGTGCTACTTTGAAGCACAAGTGTGGTAAAAGGATAGTAATATTGTCCCTTCTCTCCTTTTTCTCTCTTTTTTTGTTTGGGCCTTTTTTGGCCTCTTTTTTTATTTTTCGTCCGGAGTCTCATCCCGACTTGTGGGGGAATCATAGTCTCCATCATCCTTTCCTCACTTGGGACAATGCTCTAAAAATGATGATCATCACACTTTTTATTTTTCTTACAACTCAACAATTACAACTCAATACTTAGAATAAAATATGATTCTATATGAATGCCTCCGGCGGTGTACCGGGATATGCAATGAATTGAGAGTGACATGTATGAAAGAATTATGAACGGTGGCTTTGCCACAAATACGATGTCAACTACATGATCATGCTAGCAATATGGCAATGATGGAGCGTGTCATAATGAACGGAACGGTGGAAAGTTGCATGGCAATATATCTCGGAATGGCTATGGAAATGCCATGATAGGTAGGTATGGTGGCTGTTTTGAGGAAGGTATTTGGTGGGTGTATGATACCGGCGAAAAGTGAGCGGTATTAGAGAGGCTAGCAACGGTGGAAGGAAGGAAAGTGCATATAATCCATGGACTCGACATTAGTCATAAAGAACTCATATACTTATTGCAAAAATCTAGATGTTATCAAAGCAAAGTATTACGCGCATGCTCCTAGGGGGATAGATTGGTAGGAAAAGACCATCGCTTGTCCCTGACCGCCACTCATAAGGAAGACAATCAATAAATAAATCATGCTCCAACTTCATCACATAACGGTTCACCATACGTGCATGCTACGGGAATCACAAATTTTAACACAAGCATTTCTAAAATTCACAACTACTCAACTAGCATGACTCTAATATCACCATCCTCATATCTCAAAACAATTATCAAGCATCAATTTTTTTTCTTAGTATTCAACGCACTCAAAAGGAAGTTTTACAAATCTTCAATACCAAGCATATTATTATTAAGCAAACTGCTGTAAGTGCATCTAGTGCCCCTTAGTGATTTTGGTGTATTGAAGACTTGTACGTTAAGGGACTAATGCGTTTGTGAGTGTACACAGGTCTATAAGTCTATAAGGAGTTTGATATTTACAGAGAAAGTCGGCCCCTAAAAATGAAGTTCTTCGACTGAAGACTCTGGATCACTGAAGACTTTCTGAAGACTTTGAAAGTGAAGAAATCGGTGTGACCTTGAAGACTTGGTATTCATTCGAGGAACATGAAGCGTGAAGACTTTTGTTTTCATAGTTTCATTTTCTCTTTCTTGAGTCATAGGAAACACCGTACTGTTAAAGGGGGTCGAGGAAATACTAAGGAAAAATTTCCATGTGATGCTCAACTCAAAATCCTACACCTACCAATCCCTTCGAGTGAAGCCATTGGAAATCTCATACAGTTCAGTCAATTTCTTCAGTGACAGAGACGAAGTTCTTCTGGTCTCTGAGGAATTTGTCCTGACTGAGGAGTTAGGAATTCGCCAGTGCAGATTTCCTACACAGTGAGGAACATGATAGCCCTGAGGATTTTGCTACTCAAAATTCCGACCGTTGACATGCTATGCGCCAGTTGTCCCAAAATATCTATCCACCTAACGGTCATATCATTGAAGGGCATTTATGTCTTATCATGTCGGGTTGCTCCCTAGGCTATAAATAGCCGCCCCCTACAACCACTAGCTGGTTGGCTGCTCTGAGAGAAACTGGCACTTGTCATTTGAGAGCAACCCATCCTCTAAGGACTTTGAGCAAAAATCATCAAGTGAGGAAAAACTCAAAACCCAAACACCTACAAACCCCCAAGTGATTGAGCATCACTAAAGAGATTGATCCTGGATGGATCTGACGCTTGTTACCTTTGAAGACTGTGCTTCTTCCAGACGGTTAGGCGTCATGGTCTAGAGCATCCAAGAGGAATTGTGGATCACCGAGTGACCAAGTTTGTGAAGGTTTGGAAGTCGCCTGAAGACTTACCACGAGTGATTGGGTGAGGTCTGTGTGATCTTAGCTCAAGGAGAATACGGTGAGGACTGGGTGTCCTGAGCTGCGTGTTCAGGACTGGGTGTCCGGGACTGTGTGTCCTCGAGTTTAAATACTCAGCCGCTCCAACCAGATGTACAACTGAGACAGCAGTTGGAACTGGTCTACCAAATCATTGTCTTCACCAAGCTTACTGGTTCTATTTACTCAACTCTTTCATTTCCTCATAACTGTGTTGTGTGCTTGTTCATATCTATGCTTGAAGACTTTGACTGAAGACTTTCTCAATTTCCTCAGTTCAATTTCTTCAGTCTGATTGTCTTCATCCTGTGTTATCCTGTGCTTACGCTACCTGTACTCTGTGCTTGCCTTCATTTCATCATGATGACCATGCGTGTATTCTGTTATGTTTACTTTTGAGTACTTGTTCCGCTGCTAGCAGTTCTTCAGTAAGGAATTTCCTCACTGGCAAATTCCTCAGTGAAGAATTTCATAAAAATCGCCTATTCACCCCCCCTCTAGTCGATATAACGCACTTTCAATTGGTATCAGAGCAAGGTACTCCCTTGTTCTGTGTGATTTTGGTTTAACCGCCTGGAGTTTTAGTTATGTCGACCGCAGGTATCAAGGTCTCTGCTGGGTGTCCTACCTTCGATGGGACGGACTACCCCTACTGAAAGAATAAGATGCGAATGCATCTTGAAGCAATTGATAACAATCTCTAGTATGTTGTGGAAAATGGTGTTCCCTCAGTCACACCTTCTCTGAATGTTGTTGATGTGGAGAGATTCAAGCAACTCGACTCTCAAGCGAAGAATATCATATGTGGCCATATGAGCAAAGGACAGTATGACAGAGTGAATGCTTTGGAGACAGTGAAGCTTATCTGGGATAGGTTGTCCAAAGTGAATGAAGCAGTCTCAACTCAGCGTGACTCTCGAGTTGATGTTCTTCGCAATCTCTTCAACCGCTTCAAAAGACTCGACAATGAAAATGTTCAACAAACCTTCGATCGCCTCACTGACATCTCAAATGAGCTTCAAGCACTTGGTGCCACTGACATCACCGACCATGAGGTGGTGAAGAAATTGCTGAGATCGCTTGATTCCTCATTTGACACTCTGGCATTGATGATACAAGAACGTGTTGATTACAAGTCACTTGATCCCGCTGATATTCTCGAAAGGCTAAATACTCATGAGTTCCAACTTGCTGAAAAGAGAGATCTCTATGGTTCAAGCTATGGCAGAACACGTGCACTGAAGGCCAAGGCAGTATCTGAGTCTGAGGATGAAGACTCTGGTAGCAGCCTTGGTGATCCTGAAGAACTAAGCCATGATCTGGCTCTGCTTGTGAAGAAGTTCCAAAAGTTCTCAAGACGTGGTCGCCTTGGAAGACCCTCAAGGAGCAGTGATTCCTCATCCAGTGACTACAAGAGGAGGCTCTGCCACAAATGCAAGAAGCCTGGACATTACATTCAAGATTGTCCTCAATGGGAAAAGGAATCAAAGAAGAAGAAATACAAGGATTACAGTTCTGATGATGCGAAGAAAAAGAAGAAATCCACAAAATCCTCATCATCAAAATCCTCAAGGCCTTCACATCACAAGAAGAGCAGCTCCAAGAAGGCCAGGGCATTCATTGGCAAGGAAATGGACTCTGAGGCTGAATCTAAAGAAAATGAGGAAGAGGAGTCATCCGAGGAGTCCGAATCCGGAGTGGCGAGCCTATCTCTTGCTACTGCATTCGTCAGCAAGTTTATCTTCAACAATGAAGAAAATGACCTCACCAACAAAGCTGATGAAGGGGATGATGACTACGCTCCCACTTATTGCTTCATGGCAAAGGGTGCCAAGGTACTCAAATATACCTCATCTGAATCAAGTGAGAATGAATCTGATGAAAACCTTAAGCCCAACTATTCTAAACTTGCTAAGATTGCTGTAAAACAACAAAGGGCTTTAGAAAAGGTTCAAAACATGCTAGACAAAAGTGATGATATGTTGGGTGAAGAAATGGATCGCACTAAAGCCTTGACTGAAAATCTTCAAAGATTTCATACTAGGTTTGACAATCTTCAAAGTCATCATAACACTCTCTTATGCGATCATGAGAAGCTTTCTTATGAATTTCTTCAAAGAAAGCAAGATCTTGAGAAGCTAAGAGTGAGTTATGAAGATCTTCAGAAGGAGCGCGGTTCATTACTTGCTCAACAAATCAGCGCGTCTCAAGAAGAATTTGTTCCTCCATGTTTGAAATGCATTGAACGTGAATCTGCTAATTCTTCACCTGAATGTTCAAATGCTGCTAATGTTTCAAATTCTTCACATGCCTCCGCTATCACTAATTCCTCATCCGAGGACATTGCTAGTATCACTCACGATGCAGGGCTGAAGGAATTGTACACGGCAGGCATGTACAAAAGCCTCAAAGGGTATCAGGCTCTTTGTAATGTGCTTAAAAAGCAGATCCTCAACAGGAACCCTAGGAAAGAGGGTATTGCCTTTGAGAGGAAACTCAATGCTGATGGTACATATTGGAAGCCTAAGCAGTACCCCAAAACTACATGGGTTGCTGCAAAGGGACCTCCAGTTGATCCATCTAACCTATCTGGATATGCATGTGAATCTCCTCATTCTGATGATGAGTCATTTGACTCCAACTACAAACTGTTCAAAAATCAGAATGGTGAAGTATTTGCTAGATATGTTGGCACTAACTGCAGGAACGGTCCCCCTATGAAGAAAATCTGGGTTCCCAAAAGATGCCTTGAAAATCTTCAGGTGAATGTCATCATGACGCCACATGTGAAGAATAGGAACCCCAGAACAAATGCTTCATATGGACCAAATTCTTCATATGGATCCAAGTCCTCACACGGACAAAACTCCTCACATGGATCATATTCCTCAAAAGGATCAAAGTCCTCATATGAACATCATCGTGCTAACCCGTCTGTTTCGCAGGGAAGATCTAAGGATCATGGATATGTGCATTATTCTTCAAATTATTATGTCCATAAGTCCTCGAAGAATTTCTCTGCTTACTCTTATGCTTATTCTAACCCCTCTTATGTGAAACGAAATGGACTGGCTTCTATGCCATCCTTCTCGTATGGAGCTCACAGAATGATGAACTCTTTGCCGCCCCTTCAGATGTGGGTGGTGAAGAAAAAGAATTAATCTCTTCTGCAGGGTCAAGTCTCCAGACGTACGCAATCGTCTGAAGAATTTGCTGGAGACCTGAGCATGCCTGATAGGACGCACGCTAATCATGAAGAAATGAACTTTCATTTCTCACGTCCTCACACTAGTTTATCTGTTCTTTTGCTTGATGAAATTGATCTGATGAATTGATGCCATATTCTTCACTGATGAAGTATATGAGTTTGTAAGCTGCACTAATTCATCTACAGGATGATCAACCCAAAGCCACTGAGTGGGTCCTCGATAGTGGATGTACAAACCACATGACTGGTGACAAGAATCTATTGATGGATGCTCCATTATCTCCATCGCATCTGAAGCATATCATTTTTGCTGACAAAGGCAAAAGTCAGGTATTGGGTCTAGGTAAGGTTGCGATCATAAAGGATCGACACATGGACAAAGTCATGCTTGTTGAGTCCTTAGGATACAACCTTATGTCTGTCTCAATGCTTTGTGATCTTGATATGGTTGTTGTCTTTGGCAAGTACTGTTGTGTTGTGGTTATGGAAGCTGACAATTCCAAAGTCTTTGAAGGCTTTAGGAGAGGAGACCTGTATATTGTTGATTTCTCTACAGGACCACAACCAGCCATGTGCTTACTTGCAAAAGCTTCGGAAGGCTGGCTCTGGCATCAATGACTTGGTCATGCAGGCATGAGGAATTTGCACACGCTTGCGAAGAAGAAGCATCTCATTGGCATCGAGAATGTCAAATTCCTCAAGGATCACCTGTGCGGAGCCTGTGAAGCTGGGAAGATGACAAAGGCCAAGCATCCAGCGAAGACTATCATGACCACTACTCGCCCATTTGAATTGCTTCACATGGATCTCTTTGGTGCTAATCATTATTCTGCTATTTCAAATGAAGCATCTCAATATGGCTTTGTTATTGTTTGTTAGAAGGGAGAGAGAGGGATTATGGCGGAATATGATGGATGTATTATTGAGCCTCGAGGGCGAGTATATATTGAGTACAAGACTTAGAGGGCAAGATGCCTCTCCTGGAGATAAGGTAGGAGACGAATTACAAATCCTAGACTACCAAATACATGTATCCCAAATATATCTCTAACATCCCCCCGCAGTCGTAGCGATAGCGTTGCGAACAACAGGAGCGTCACGGACGGTCAGACTGGAGAGAGTAGCAGCCGACAGGCTGACATCCCCCCGCAGTCGTAGCGGGATCATCGTGGACAGTGTCGCATCGCGGACGCGTTGACTGTAGAGGAAGCCGACGAGTTACTCAAGCGGATGATAACCCTTTGTGCCGATGTCGACATAGCCGAGAGCGTAGGGTGGTGTAGCTGTGGTCGAGGTAGTCATGCGAAGAACGCCGTGGTCGATGTCGAGTCGGGGTAGCCGGTGTCGAGGGAGTCTCCGTGGAGCCGCGGGCGCAAGGAGGCGCCGAGTTTGTCATGGGCGCAGTGGTGTCGAAGAAGTGGTGCGCCGGGAAGGAGAATGGTGTTGATGACGCGTCGCGCCGGGGTTGCCAACCCCGAGGACACATCGTAGACGAAGGCACACGCCGGTGTTGCCAGCACAAGGCATGCGTAGACGGAGGAAGGCGAAGTTGACGAAGCGCCGCACCAGGCTTGCCAGGCCCGGGGACACGTCGTGGACGAAGGCACGCAACGGTGTTGCCGGCACCGGACATGCGTAGACTGGGACCTGCACGAGCTGTACGCCATGTCGAAGAAGTCGGAGAGGCCAGTAGAGAAGGACTCGACGACGGTTGCGGCACCAATCGGCGCGGGGCCAATGTCACCTGCGGTTGTTGGAGTAGATGAAGCGGTCGGGGTAGATGACGGCGACGCTGACGACGGGCTGGTGCTGGACGAAGACGAATGGGGTGGACGGGCAGCGACGGCGGCTACGGAGGTAGCAGCGACAGGGGCCAAAGAAGAGCGGCGACGGCGGCCTAACGGTGGCAACGGCGGCTAGGTTAGGAGTGCGGCGGCGGTGCTCGAAATAGGCGAAGAACCCTGACAGCATGACGAAGACCGGCGCAGACGGTGGCGTTCCTGTGCCAAGGGAGACGGCGCGGCGCATACCACAGGAGGTCGACGTGCGGTGACGGAGAAGTGGACCGCATGCCGCGATGCTACAGACCAAAGGGACGACGTAGTGGCGGCGGGCAGGTCGGGGCGACGGCGGGGACCGCGGGCCGCGACGCTGTGGCCCGAAGGGGCGACACAACGACGGTTCGCGAGTTGGTGCAGCCGCGGGGACGGCCTCGGGGCGGCGGCGGGGACCGCGTATCGTGACACTGCGGCCCGAAGGGGCGACGCAGCAACGACGCACGAGTCGATGCAGCCGCGAGGAGAACCACGGGGCGGTGGCGCTGCGGCCCGACGGGGCGACGCAGCGGCAGCCCGATGCTCGATCGGTGAAGAGGCACGCTGAACTCGGGGACGATCTTCACGGGACCTGCGGAGGCGCGCGTAACCGACGGGCCAGGTCGGTCGCGCGGCGTAGATGAGGTGGATCGCGGCGGTGAGTGGGTGATCAAGCCGATCGCGCGCGAGGTCGGGGACGCCGCTCGGTGGAGAGTGGTGGCGGCGGAGTCCGGGATGAGGCCGGTGACGGCGGGCGGCATGGCAGCTATGATTGGCTGCCGCATGACGCGAGGCCGCCGGGTCGGGGTGATGCAGGAGTCCCGGTCGGAGCAGGGCGGTGACGGCCGGCGTAGATCGACGGGCAGGCCGGCGCGCGAACGACGGCGGTGAAGGGCCGCCGCATGACGAGAGGCCGCCGGGTCGGGGCGACCGGCGGGCAGACGCGCGGACGACGCGCGAGGCCGCTGGTCGGTGAAGATGCCGGTGTAGTCAATGCCGAAGTCGGAGTAGAGGCGCACGGGGTCGACGGCGGCGGCGGGCGACGCAAACCGATCAAGCAGATCAGAAAACCAAAAAGAAAAACACCGATCAAAGTGACCGGCGAGAGAGCAAAAAAACCCGGAGCAAAGGCTCAGGAAAAAGACTCTCTAGGGCAGCCGGTCAACACGGCCGGCGGACGAAGCCTATGTACGGGCGGCGCGGCCCCCGGCGGCGGTCATGGAGGCCGACCGCCCCGGGGGCGGCATGCGGGTGCGGAAGCGGCGGTGGCTAGGGTTTGGATCGTGATTAGGCTGATACCATGTTAGAAGGGAGAGAGAGGGATTATGGCGGAATATGATGGATGTATTATTGAGCCTCGAGGGCGAGTATATATTGATTACAAGACTTAGAGGGCAAGATGCCTCTCCTGGAGATAAGGTAGGAGACGAATTACAAATCCTAGACTACCAAATACATGTATCCCAAATATATCTCTAACATTGTTGATGATTACTCTCGTTATACATGGGTACACCTTGTTACTTACAAACATGAAGTGCAGGAAGTCTTCAAACGATTTTCCTCGAGGGCTTCAACCAACTTTGGTGTGAAGATCAAGCACATCAGAAGTGACAATGGCACTAAGTTCAAGAATTCTGGTCTCGATGACTATCTTGATGAACTTGGTATTACTCATGAGTTATCTGCTCCTTACACTCCTCAGCAGAACGGCGTCGTGGAGCGCAAGAACATGACA
The DNA here is from genome assembly GCF_018294505.1 of Triticum aestivum. Classification (NCBI taxonomy): domain Eukaryota; kingdom Viridiplantae; phylum Streptophyta; class Magnoliopsida; order Poales; family Poaceae; genus Triticum; species Triticum aestivum. The sequence continues at coordinate 499,604,441 of NC_057803.1, forward strand.
CTTGCTGAGATGGCTCGCACTATGCTTGATGAATACAAAACGCCTCGTCGGTTCTGGACTGAGGCAATTGATATTGCATGCCACATCATCAACAGAGTATATCTTCACAAATTCTTCAAGAAGACTGCCTATGAACTCCTCACTGATAAGAAGCCCAATGTAAATTATTTCAAAGTCTTCGGTGCTAAATGTTGGATAGGAGATCCTCATCACAACTCAAAATTTGCACCGAAAGCACATGAAGGTTTTATGCTTGGTTACGGAAAGGACTCGCACACCTACAGAGTCTTCAACAACATTCTTCACAAGGTTGTTGAAACTGTAGATGTGCGGTTCGATGAAACTAATGGCTCGCAAAGAGAGCACCTACCTACTGCGGTAGATGAACCAGCACATGAGGAAATTATCAAGTTCAAGGCTACTAAGGATGTCATTCCCACTGAAGAATCTGCTGAAGAATTCATTCCAGAACATGAAGAACGTCGAGCTAATGCACCTGAAGAAAATGCTGAAGAAGATGGTGCTGAAGAAAACGCCGATCAAATTCTTCAATGGCAACCAGCTCATCCTCGTATTGCAAAAGAAGTGCAAGTTGAAAAGATCATCAATGACATCAAAGCGCCAGGTCCTCTCACACGCTCAAAAGCTTCACATTTATCTAACTTTTGTGGGCACTATGCTTTTGTCGCTATTACAGAGCCCACTAAGGTAGATGAAGCATTTCTGGAGCCTGAGTGGATTCATGCCATGCAAGAAGAATTACATCAGTTTGAGCTCAACAATGTCTGGGAACTGGTCAAACGTCCAGATCCTCGCAAGCACAATATCATCGACACCAAGTGGATCTACCGCAATAAGCAAGATGAAAATGGCCTTGTGGTGAGGAATAAGGCACGGCTTGTAGCTCAAGGCTACACACAGGTTGAAGGAATTGATTTCGATGAAACTTTTGCACCTATTGCTAGACTTGAGGCTATTCACATATTACTTGCTTATGCTAACCATCATGATATCACTTTATATCAAATGGATGTGAAAAGTGCATTCCTCAATGGTAAGCTTGAGGAAGAAGTATATGTTGCTCAACCCCCACGTTTTGAAGATCCAAAGAATCCTAACAAAGTCTTCAGACTCAACAAGGCCCTTTATGGCCTCAAGCAGGCCCCACGGGCGTGGTATGATACTTTGAAGGAATTCCTCATGACGAAAGGCTTCAAACCCGGTTCACTCGACCCTACTCTTTTCACTAAATCTTATGATGGTGAATTGTTTGTGTGCCAAATATATGTTGATGATATTATCTTTGGCTGTACTGACCAACGTTATAGTGATGAATTTGCCTATATGATGAGTGAAGAATATCAAATGTCTATGATGGGAGAGTTGAAATTCTTCTTAGGTCTTCAAATTCGTCAACAACGCAACGGCATATTCATATCTCAGGAGAAATACCTCAAGGATGTACTGAGGAAATTCGGCATGCAAGATTGCAAAGGCGTCAAAATTCCTATGCCCACAAATGGCCATCTGTGCACTGATGAAAATGGTATTGACTTCGATCATAAGGTATACCGCTCCATGATTGGCTCTTTATTGTACTTATGTGCATCTAGGCCAGATATAATGCTTAGTGTTTGCATGTGTGCCCGATTTCAAGCTACACCAAAGGAATCACACCATAAGGTTGTGAAGCATATTCTCGATATCTAGCTCACACACCAACACTTGGATTATGGTACCCCAAGGGCTCAGCTTTTGATCTCATTGGATATTCTGACTCTGACTATGCTGGTGATCGTGTGGACCGCAAGTCAACATCTGGTACATGCCATTTCCTCGGACGATCTTTGGTCTGTTGGTCCTCGAAGAAATAGAACTGTGTATCACTATCTACTGCTGAAGCTGAGTACATTGCCGCTGGTTCTTGCTGTGCCCAATTGCTATGGATGAAGCAAACTCTCAAGGACTACGGCGTCAACATGAAGAATGTGCCTCTCTATTGTGACAATGAGAGTGCCATCAAGATTGCTCACAACCCAGTTCAGCACTCGAAGACAAAGCACATTCAGATTCGTCATCATTTTCTTCGTGATCATGTGTTGAAGGGCGACATTTCTATTGAGCATGTGAAGACTGAAGAATAACTAGCCGATATCTTCACAAAGCCCTTGGATGAGAAGAGATTTAGCAAGTTGCAGTGTGAGCTAAATATCTTAGAATCTTCGAATGTTCTTTGAAAAGGACACTCATCCCAACACTTATGTAAAATTGATGACTTAGATGTGCAACACATGAAGAAACGTTTTTCTTCAATCAATGAAGAATAACACTCTTAGTGTGAAGAAATTAACGAAGAATTTGATTCTCAGAACCCTACGATAATTGTACGCGGTGTCTGAAATCATCATTCTTATACGGTGGGTCACGCCACCACCAAAAGTTGAAATTCCTCAATTATTCATATTCTTCAACTTTGCATTGTCTTCACTGTTTCCGTCGTTCTTCTTCATTGGCTATATATATATATATATATATATATATATATATATATATATATATATATATGAGTTTATGTCCTCTACATCATTCACTTATTGCTAATTCTCCAAGTTGGTTTTTCTGCTAAGTGAATGTGATTGGACCCTTCCCCTCTATGCTATACTCAACCCAATCTATTCACAAATTCTTCATGTGCGTTCTATTTGAAACTCGTTCAAAATCTTCACTATGTCCTTGTCAACTGAAGAAATTGCGAACAGAACTTTAAAACCTATCTTATCTAAATTTTCGGCTTTGCCGCTCAAACCATTCCGCATCCCACGATACACTTATCCATTCACCCACGATCGCACACGATCTCCACCTCTCAGTACGTGGGTGACACATGTCATGCGAATGAGAAGGGTCAGTGGCACGTTCGTCCAATTTCTTTGGGCGAGCAGTTTTTCACCGTGGCTATAAATACCCCTCCTTCCCTTCCTCACTTCTTTTACTCCGCTCGATCTCTCTCTCCAGCTCGAGCTTCTCAAACCCTAGCGCCGCCGCTACTTCATCGTCGCCTGTGAGGAAGAGCTTCACTGCCTCGACCTCGTTGCCAACGTACTCACGCCGACCGCGGAAATCTTCACTCCGCCGCCGCCTTAGCCGTCTTCCTCCGCCAAGTTAGGGCGTGGAAGATCTACACGGACGAACTCCATCTCTACACCTCACTGTTCGTCGTGTTCTTCGTCCAGGGTAATTAAAAGTTACTTTTATTGCCCTCGTTGATTCGAATGATTATCTTCAAAATCTTCAAAGGTGTTTTTCTTCATAGCTTCACACATTAAACACCTCACAAGTCAACTGTTCTTGATTCGTTTCTCTAAGCATCATTTTTTTCTTCAAGATTCCTCAATTGTGTGGATCTTCGATCTATACAACTCTGGAACCTAAGACAAAGAACGCTTAGTGAAATTCTTCAAGACTCATCTGGTCAAATTCCTCAAACTTGTTCTTTTAAAAAACCCTCTGAGAACGCATATGACCTCTCCAAATTCCTCGCAACTATACTCTGTTCACAGGTACACATGTCAGCTGCTGAATCACTAGGTTCTCATCAACTTAACTCATTTGCAGCGTTCCTCGAAGAAAAGTTGCATACTTCTTCAGAGAATTCGATTGTTCAAATTCCTCAACTAAAGAAAATGGCTGATGGTAAAAGGCCACAGAAAGGAGGAAAGAAGCTTGAGGTCATGGCTGCCTTTCAAATCCCTGAGGACATATACAAAGATTACTGCACTCCTGATGAGGCCAAGTTTGGAAAAGAGGACAAAAATCAGTGCAAGGTGCGCATACAGAGGATAGAAAGGAGATGGGCAAGAGAATGGAGGGAGTACAGGTATGTAACTCCAAAGTACATGAAGAAATTCGCACTCAATCCTCCATGCCCAAGAGCTCCATTGGCACCTGGCCAAATCGCTGATCCCACCAGCCTCAAGCGCGGTGAGGACTATCCTGATGAATGGGCCAAGCGCCAAGCCAAGTTGGCTAAGCAAGCCAAAGAAGCAGTGAGGAAATTCAATGAAGACTCTGCTGCTGCTGCTGCCTCTGGTGAGGCCTTTGCTGTCAAGCCAAAGAAGGCTATGTCAAAGAAGCCTGCGCGCAAGCCGAGTGCTTCACCAACAATGCCCTCAAGGCCAAGTTCCTCAACAATGCCCTCACGGCCAGAATCCTCAAAGCCCTCACGGCCAATTCCTCATGCTGCTCCTGTTCCTCCAAAGTCCTCAGCTCCTCCGCCAAAGCCCTCAACTGTTCCGACTAAATCCTCAGCACCTGTGCATCTCGCCTCGTGCCAAAGGACTGGAGGCATCTCCATTGCCTCAGGTGTCTCAGCTAGTTCCTCAGCTGCACCAAGTTCCTCAGCTGGCCCCTCACTGCTGAAGACAAAGACCACTGCTGGACGAGGTCCTCGCCCAAGTCCTCAAAAGAAACAAGTCGCTTTTCAAGTGCCGTCTGAAGAAGACGAAGCTGATGATGATGAACTTGCAGAAATCATTAGAGACAGGCAAGTCAAGGCCGCTAGAGCCAAAGGAACAGAGGTGCCACTGCTTTTGGATCCCAAGTTGATCCTCGACTACATTGATGTCTGGCACAAGGACCCCAACACTCCCATGCCTGACTTCAAGCTGACTCCTGGCCAAAGTCATATGCTGACCCACTTCATTCAAGAAGAAAAGTGGAAATTTGAGAAGGCCAGGCAGATCAAGAAAGCGCAGTACAAGAAAGAGCGCTATCTGAAGAAAAATGTTGTCTCTATAACAACTGAAGAACTTGTCACTATTCAGACTGGGATCAAGAAACTCAGTGATGACTTTAACGCATATCGCGCTGATTGGCTTGGAGCCAAGGTTCGTTTTGTGAAACTTGCGGATAACTTCACTTCCAATGTTGCAGCCCCAATGCAACAGGAAATTCCTCAGGCTGATGCATCTGCTCAGCCTACTGAAGAAAATGCCAGCACCGCTGATGATAATCAGGCTGCTGAAGAAAATGTGAGTTCCGAGGCTGATGACTGCATTCCAGCCGCTGAAGAAATTGCCAGGGCACCCACTAGTGGTGCGCCTGAAGAAAATGAAGGACTCAGGGCAACTGCATCAGTTGTGCTTGAAGAAAATCAACCAGATTCCTCAGCTGCTCCTGCACCAACTTCAAATCCAATCCTTCCATCTGCATCAGATGTGAAGAAGACCAAGGCTGCAGAGCGTGCTGTAGTGAAGAAAAGGAAAGCATCAGTTGCTTCAGATTCTTCAGCTCAGAAGAAAATGAAGCCTATGACAAGTTCATTTGCAAATCCGATTGATGACATTCCCATCTCAACCAGGCCATCAAAGGACCTTGTTCCTTTTGATGAAGAATATGTGATCCCTAGCGGATCTGATGAAGAAACTCCTTCTGTTGCTTCGTCTGAACAGTTGGATGAAGAAATTGAAGTGGATGTGATCCCTTCAACACCTATCATCTCCTCGCCTATGCCTCAGTTCACAGCTGAAGAGGCTGGCGTTGAAGAAATGGAAGATGAAGATGTGGACGTTGGCTGCTCCACATCCATAATTAGTGATGAATTCTGGGAAAGTCAGCATCCGAACTCTCCAATGTTCACCCCTCTACAGAAAATTCCTCAGTCCCCCACACAAACTGTACAAATGGGCTCTAAAGAAACTCATCCCACTGCATCTGTCCATGAGGAAATTCCAGCCACTAGCGTTGAAGAAACTGCTGCTGCTGAACAACCAACGACGCAGACTGCCACTGAGGAGGAACCAGAAATTCCTCAGCCTGAAGAACCTGCGATTGAGATTCCTGAGGTCGTGATGCAACTCAATGACGCTCCTCTGCCGAAGCCAAAGGATCCATTCTCACGCAAGCAAAAGTTCAAGGCTGATGATTTCTTCGGCGAGCACGTATTCTTTGAAGATTACAACCCATATAACTCTGCTCGCATTAGGAAGAGGCGTTTCAAGACTGCTAGTCAAGAAAATTTCTATTCCTTAGTGCTGTTCAACAAGGAGAAAATCTTCTACCATGAGCATATTCCTCACGTGGATATGGAATCTCTGTCGTGCTTTGCACCAGTCCTCAGTGTTCTTCACGACGCTGGACTGCTAAACTTTTGCTCTGACATCTGCGATTGGAATGAAGAACTGATTCTTCAATTCTATGCAACGCTGCACATCATCGGAGATGCTAAAGATGTGAATTCATGGGTGCTGGACTGGATGTCTGAAAACACTCACTACACTGCACCAGCCTCTGAATTGCTTCATGCTCTACCACTCAGTCCTCCCCTTGAAGAAGCTCGCTGCATCTATAGTGAACCTGAGCTCACACATCATTACATGCAGGTGCTGATGAAACCTTTGAAGCCAGGTCAAGCACCAAGAACCAAATTCCTCGTGAAGGAATTGCTGTACGTGCCTAGAACTGTCTATCATATTCTTATGAGGATAATCAGTCCTATCAAAGGCCACGACCCATCTGATGAGGAAATTGTTGGCATCATGAAGAATCTAGTATTCAACATCGTTCATGGCATTCCTGTTAATTATCATGATTTCTTCATGAGGACTATGGCAAATGTTGCACTGTCTCCGTTTGAGCTGAAGCCATATGCACCTTGGATTATGAGATTCCTTAGGAAAAGGTCTTCACTCAACTACAAAGCTGATTTCCATAATCACCTCAGCTACTTGCCCCTAATTGAAGTCCTCAAGCAGACATATTCCTCAGTTGATGGAAAGGGCAAGGCACTAGCTGTAATAGATGAAGGCATTCGTCCATTGGATGGTCAGTTTCACAAAGTTGCCTCTTATTCCACCAATGATGACTCTGCCACACATGACTCTGCCAATGCACCCAAGTCCACTCCTCAAGCCACTGCTCCGCGAGTGATGACTGACCGTGAACTTCTGCTTAGTCTTCACCAGAAGGTGGATCGAAATCACAAATGGGTTAAGCGTCAGTTTGGTTCACTTCTTCACAACATGACTGCCACACACAATGCAATGAAGAAAAACCCTTACTACCTCCATCAAGTCTTCGGTCGCACCTGGGCAATCCTGTCACTTCTGTATGGTGAAGACGATCTGAAGAAAATGGGTCTCAAAGAAGATTTTGACTGGTCTGCACCTCCGCCGAAGAAATTCAAGAAGGTCAAGGTTCCTTCTCTGGTGGCCAGTTCATATTCTTCATCACGCGACACTGATGAAAATGAAGACTTGGACGACACTGCGACAGGCCCTACTACAACAAACGATCCCAACAATGCTGGCGCTCCTTCGTCAACTTGATATTCTTCAGGGGCGTTAGTCATCATATTCGATCCTTTTGGTCATTTGATGACAAAGGGGGAGAAATTTGAGTTAGTCTTCAAGAGGGTCTTTCTATATGGGCGTTTTTTTAAGTTACAACTCTCGTTCTTCTGAGACTTTATTGGATCGAGTTGTAATCTTAAACCCGATGGTGCTCTGATACTTTTGAGGCATTTTTCTGCATGCTTATTCCTCGTTAAATATTATTGCACGCATGCTGAATTACATCAGTCACCATAATTCATCATGCATTTCAATTCTTCACTGTTATATGTCAAATGCGTGTATGAAATACAAGATATAGGGGGAGATCTCCAAGATTCAATTCTTCAAGTGTGCATTGCTTTAAAAGCAAATTCCTCACTATGCACATCTTCAGGGGGAGTTCTTCTATATCTTGCAATCAAATTCCTCAATATCAGTATTTACACTTCATATGTTTATCCCCGTTGAAAACTTAACCTATATTGTCATCAATCACCAAAAAGGGGGAGATTGCAAGTGCATCTAGTGCCCCTTAGTGATTTTGGTGTATTGAAGACTTATAGGTTAAGGGACTAATGTGTTTGTGAGTGTACACAGGTCTATAAGTCTATAAGGAGTTTGATATTTACAGAGAAAGTCGACCCCTAAAAATGAAGTTTTTCGACTGAAGACTCTGGATCACTGAAGACTTTCTGAAGACTTTGAAAGTGAAGAAATTGGTGTGACCTTAAAGACTTGGTATTCGTTCGAGGAACATGAAGCGTGAAGACTTTTGTTTTCGTAGTTTTATTTTCTCTTTCTTGAGTCATAGGAAACACCGTACTATTAAAGGGGGTCGAGGAAATACTAAGGAAAAATTTCCATGTGATGCTCAACTCAAAATCCTACACCTACCAATCCCTTCGAGTGAAGCCATTGGAAATCTCATACAGTTCAGTCAATTTCTTCAGTGACAGAGACGAAGTTCTTCTGGTCTCTGAGGAATTTGTCCTGACTGAGGAGTTAGGAATTCGCCAGTGCGGATTTCCTACACAGTGAGGAACATGATAGCCCTGAGGATTTTGCTACTCAAAATTCTGACCGTTGTTGTGCTATGCGCCAGCTGTCCCAAAATATCTATCCACCTAACGGTAATATCATTGAAGGGCATTTATGTCTTATCATGTCGAGCTGCTCCCTAGGCTATAAATAGCCGCCCCCTACAACCACTAGCTGGTTGGCTGCTCCGAGAGAAACTGACACTTGTCATTTGAGAGCAACCCATCCTCTGAGGACTTTGAGCGAAAATCATCAAGTGAGGAAAAACCCAAACACCTACAAACCTCCAAGTGATTGAGCATCACCGAAGAGATTGATCCTGCGTGGATCCGACGCTTGTTACCTTTGAAGACTGTGCTTCTTCCAGACGGTTAGGTGTCATGGTCTAGAGCATCCAAGAGGAATTGTGGATCGCCGAGTGACCAAGTTTGTGAAGGTTTGGAAGTTGCCTGAAGACTTACCACGAGTGATTGGGTGAGGTCTGTGTGATCTTAGCTCAAGGAGAATACGGTGAGGACTGGGTATCCTAAGCTGCGTGTTCAGGACTGGGTGTCCGAGACTGTGTGTCCTCGAGTTTAAATACTCAGCCGCTCCAACCAGACGTACAACTGAGACAGCAGTTGGAACTGGTCTACCAAATCATTGTCTTCACCAAGCTTACTGGTTCTATTTCCTCAACTCTTTCATTTCCTCATAACTGTGTTGTGTGCTTGTTCATATTTGTGCTTAAAGACTTTGACTGAAGACTTTCTCAATTTCCTCAGTTCAATTTCTTCAGTCTGATTGTCTTCATCCTGTGTTATCCTGTGCTTACGCTACCTGTACTCTGTGCTTGTCTTCATTTCATCATGATGACCATGCGTGTATTCTATTATGTTTACTTTTGAGTACTTATTCCGCTGCTAGCAGTTCTTCGCTAAGGAATTTCCTCACCGGCAAATTCCTAAGTGAAGAATTTCATAAAATCGCCTATTCACCCCCCCCCTCTAGTCGATATAACGCACTTTCAATTACCATGCTATTAAGACTCTCAAAATAATCTAAGTGAAGCATGAGAGATCAATAGTTTCTATAAAACAAACCCACCACCGTGCTCTAAAAGATATAAGTGAAGCACTAGAGCAAAACTATAAAACTCAAAAGATATAAGTGAAGCACTAGAGTAAAACTATAGAGCTCAAAAGATATAAGTGAAGCACATAGAGTATTCTATCAAATTCCAAATTATGTATGGCTCTCTCAAAAGGTGTGTACAGCAAGGATGATTGTGGTAGACTAACAAGCAAAGACTCAAATCATAAAAGACGCTCCAAGCAAAACACATATCATGTGGTGAATAAAAATATAGCTCCAAGTAAAGTTACCGATAGAAGTAGACGAAAGAGGGGATGCCTTCCGGGGCATCCCCAAGCTTTGGCTTTTAGGTGTCCTTAGATTATCTTGGGGGTGCCATGGGCATACCCAAGCTTAGGCTCTTGCCACTCCTTGTTCCATAATCCATCAAATCTTTACCCAGAACTTGAAAACTTCACAACACAAAATTAAAGTAGAAAATCTCGTGAGCTCCGTTAGCGAAAGAAAACAAAAGACCACTTCAAGGTACTGTAATGAAATCATTATTTATTTATATTGGTGTTAAACCTACTGTATTCCAACTTCTCTATGGTTTATGAACTATTTTACTAGCCATAGATTCATCAAAATAAGCAAACAACACACGAAAAACAGAATCTGTCAAAAACAGAACAGTCTGTAGTAATCTGTAGCTAGCGCAAGATCTGGAACCCCAAAAATTATAAAATAAACTTCTGGACGTGAGGAATTTATCTATTAATCATCTGCAAAAAGAATTAACTAAATATCACTCTCCAAATAAAAATGACAGCAGTTCTCGTGAGCGCTAAAGTTTCTGTTTTTTACAGCAAGTTCAACAAGACTTTCCCCAAGTCTTCCCAACGGTTCTACTTGGCACAAACACTAATCAAACACAAAAACACAACCCAAACAGAGGATAAATAATTTATTTATTACTAAACTGGAGCAAAAAGCAAGGAATAAAAATAAAATTGGGTTGCCTCCCAACAAGCGCTATCGTTTAACGCCCCTAGCTAGGCATAACAAGCAAGAATAGATCTAGGTATTGCCATCTTTGGTAGGCAATCCATAAGTGGCTCTCATGATAGATTCATATGGTAATTTTATTTTATTTCTAGGGAAGTGTTCCATGCCCTTTTTTAATGGAAATTGAAATCTAATATTCCCTTCCTTCGTATCAATAATTGCACCAACCGTTCTAAGGAAAGGTCTACCGAGAATAATAGGGCAAGAAGGATTGCAATCTATATCAAGAACGATAAAATCTACGGGCACATAATTCCTATTTGCAACAATAAGAACATCATTAATTCCTCCCATAGGTTTCTTAATAGTGGAATCCGCAAGATGCAAGTTTAGAGAGCAATCATCAAAATCACGAAAATTTAGCAAATCACACAGAGTTTTGGGAATAGTAGAGACACTAGCACCCAAATCACACAAAGCATAAAACTCATAATCTTTAATTTTAATTTTAATAGTAGGTTCCCACTCATCATAAAGTTTTCTAGGGATATAAACTTTCAACTCAAGTTTTTCTGCATAAGATTGCATCAAGGCATCAACGATATGTTCGGTAAAGGATTTATTTTGACTATAAGCATGAGGAGAATTTAGCACAGATTGCAACAAGGAAATACAATCAATTAAAGAGCAATTTTAATAATTAAATTCCTTGAAATCCAATATAGTTGGTTTAGCATCATCTAGGGTTTTATTTCTTTTAATCCCACTTTTATCAATTTCATCGTCAAGATCTAAATACTCCGAATTTTTAGAATGCCTTCTAGGTAAAGGTGGATCATATTCACTCCCATCATTATCAAGATTAATATTGCAAAACAAAGATTTAATAGGGGACACATCAATAACTTTTAGATCTTCATCTTTATTTTCATAGGAATTGGAAGAACACGCTTTAATAAAGGCATCTTTCATAGCACGCGTCCTAGCGGTTCTTTACTTGCACTCATCAATGGAAATTCTCATGGCTTTTAGAGACTCATTGATATCATGCATAGGAGGAATAGATCTAAGCTTTAAAGAATCAACATCAAGAGAAATTCTATCAACGTTACTAGCCAAATCATCAATCTTAAGCAATTTTTCTTCAATCATAGCATTAAAATTCTTTTGCGAAGAAATAAATTCTTTAATATTAGATTCAAAATCAGAGGGCATCTTATTATAATTTCCATAAGAATTGTTGTAGGAATTACCATAATTATTAGAGGGATTACTAGGATAAGGCCTAGAGTTGAAATTTCCTCTATACGCGTTGTTACCAAAATTATTCCTACCAACAAAATTCACATCCATAGATTCATTATTATTCTCAATCAAAGTAGAAAAAGGCATATCATTAGGATCAGATGAAACACTCTTAGTAGCAAATAATTTCATAAGTTCATACATCTTTCGACTCAAAACATTAATTTCTTCTATCGCATGCACTTTTTTATTAGTGGATCTTTCAGTGTGCCATTGAGAATAATTAACCATAATATTATCTAGGAGTTTAGTAGCATCTCCTAAAGTGATTTCCATAAAAGTGCCTCCTGCGGCCGAATCTAAAAGATTTCTAGAAGCAAAACTCAATCCGACATAAATTTTTTGTATAATCATCCACAAATTTAAACCATGAGTAGGGAAATTACGTATCATTAATTTCATTCTCTCCCAAGCTTGTACAACATGTTCATGATCAAGTTGCTTAAAATTCATAATATCGTTTCTAATAGAGATGATCTTAGAGGGAGGAAAATACTTAGAGATAAAAGCATCTTTGCACTTGTTCCATGAATCAATACTATTTTAGGCAAAGATGAAAACCAAGCTTTAGCACGATCTCTAAGCGAAAAAGGAAATAGCTTCAATTTAACAGTATCATTATCGACATCTTTCTTCTTTTGCATGTCACACAAATCAACGGATCTATTAAGATGGGTAGCGGCATCTTCACTAGGAAGGCCGGAAAACGGATCTTTCATGACAAGATTCAGCAAAGCAGCATTAATTTCACAAGATTCAGCATCGGTAAGAGGAGCAATCGGAGTGCTAAGGAAATCATTATTGTTGGTATTGGTGAAGTCACACAATTTGGTATTATCTTGAGTCATCGCGACAAACAAGCAATCCAACACACGAGCAAACAAAAGGCAAACAGGCAAAAAAAGGCAAATAGAGAAAGAGAGAGGGCGAATAAAATGGCAAGGGTGAAGTGGGGGAGAGGAAAACGAGAGGCAAATGGCAAATAATGTAATGCAGGAGATAGGGATTGTGATGGGTACTTGGTATGTTGACTTTTGCGCAGACTCCCCGGCAACGGCGCCAGAAATTCTTCTTGCTACCTCTTGAGCACTGCGTTGGATTTCCCCGAAGAGGAGAGGATGATACAACAAAGTAGCGTAAGTATTTCCCTCAGTTTTTGAGAACCAAGGTATCAATCCAGTAGGAGGCTACGCGCGAGTCCCTCGTACCTACACAAAAACAATAGCTCAACGCAACCAACGCGCTTAGGGGTTGTCAATCCCTTCATGATCACTTATGAAAGTGAGATCTGATAGAGATGATAAATAATATTTTTGGTATTTTTGGTATAGAGATGCAAAGTAAAAAGTAAAAGGGCAAAGTAAAAAAGCAAAGCAATAATAAAGTGATGGAGATTGATATGATGAGAAAGAGACCCGGGGGGCCATAGGTTTCACTAGTGGCTTCTCTCAAGAGCATAAGTATTCTACGGTGGGTGAACAAATTACTGTTGAGCAATTGACAGAATTGAGCATAGTTATGAGAATATCTAGGTATGATCATGTATATAGGCATCACGTCCGAGACAAGTAGACCGACTCCTGTCTGCATCTACTACTATTACTCCACTCATCGACCGCCTTAAGTTAAAAACAGAGTAATGCCTTAAGCAAGATGACATGATGTAGAGGGATAGTTTCATGCAATATGATAAAAAACCCATCTTGTTATCCTCGATGGCAACAATACAATACGTGCCTTGCTGCCCCTTCTGTCACTGGGAAAGGACACCGCAAGATCGAACCCAAAGCTAAACACTTCTCCCATGGCAAGAAAAACCAATCTAGTAGGCCAAACCAAACTGATAATTCGAAGAGACTTACAAAGATAACCAATCATACATAAAAGAATTCAGAGAAGATTCAAATATTATTCATAGATAGACTTGATCATAAACCCACAATTCATCGGTCTCAACAAACACACCGCAAAAAGAAGATTTCATCGAATAGATCTCCACGAGAGAGGGGGAGAACATTGTATTAAGATCCAAAAAGAGAGAAGAAGTCATCTAGCTACTAACTATGGACCCATAGGTCTGAAGTAAATGACTCACACTTCATCGGAGGGGCTTGGATGATGATGTAGAAGCCCTCCGTGATCGATGCCCCCTTCAACGGAGCTCCGAAATAGGCCCCAAGATGGGATCTCGTGGATACAGAAAGTTGTGGCGGTGGAATTAGGTTTTTGGCTCCGTATCTGATCGTTTGGGGGTACGTAGGTATATATAGGAGGAAGGAGTACATCGGTGGAGCTTCGAGGGGCCCACGAGGCAGTGGGGCGCCCTAGGGGGGTGCCCTCCACCCTCGTGACCGCCTCGTGGCTTTCTTGACAGAGGGTCCAAGTCTCCTGGGTCTTATCTAATGAGAAAATCGCGTTCCCGAAGGTTTCATTCCATTTGGACTCCGTTTGATATTATGTTTCTCCGAAACACTGAAATAGGCAAAAAATAGCAATTCTGGGCTGGGCCTCCGGTTAATAGGTTAGTCCCAAAAATAATATAAAAGTGGAAAATAAAGCCCAATATAGTCCAAAACAGTAGGTAATATATCATGGAGCAATCAAAAATTATAGATACATTGGAGACGTATCAGATCCATTTTGTTCCTACGATATTGTGCTTGCAAGGATCAAGACACTTGACCAGTTCCCATACATTGTTCAGCTCGAACTGTTGAAGCTCTTCTTGCATAGCTTGAATCCATTCAGGTTCCATGAAGGCTTCATCAACTTTCTTGGGTTCAGATCTGGACACAAATGCAAAGTGCCCACAGAAATTTGCTAGCTAAGTTGCTCTTGACCGAGTAAGGGGACGAGGTGCATTGATGCTGTCAATTATCTTCTAAATCTGTACTTCATTTGCAACACGAGGATGAACTGGACGAAGATTTTGCTCTTGCTGATCATTGTCTTCATCTCCAGCATTGGCTTCAGGCTAGCAGAGTCTTCAGGTTGATTTGGTGCAGAAATGATAAGTTCCTCTTCAGCTTGTGCCTCTGAAGGTATGATTTCTCCAGTACCCATAAGCTTGATTGATTCACTAGGAGGGACTTCATCTAGCACATTTGGCAGGTGCTCTCTTTGCGAGTCGTTAGTTTCATCGAACCGCACATCCACTGTTTCAACCACTTTATAGTGAAAGAGGTTGAAGACATAGAGTAATCATCAAAAATAATGAAGCCATAGAGACAATCAGTGGTAGTAAGGGTGGAGTAATGAGTAGGGCCGAATAGGTCCATGTGAAGCAGCTCGAAGGGACGTGATGTCGTCATGATTGTCTTTGAGGGATGCTTGGCCCTAGTCATCTTCCCAGCTTCACAGGCACCACACAGATGATCCTTTTTGAACTTGACGCCCTCTATGCCTACGGCATGCTTCTTCTTCGCGAGAGTGTACAAGTTTCTCATGCCAGCATGCCCTAGCCTTCGATGCCAGAGCCAACACTCTGAAGCTTTTGCTAGAAGACATAATGCCAACTGTGGTCCTGCTGAGAAATCTACCATATACAGATCACCTTTTCGGTACCCTTCAAAGACTAGAGACTTGTCAGATTCCATTAGAACAAGGCAACGATATTTTCCAAGTATCACAATCATGTTCAAGTCACAAAGCATTGAGACAGACATTAAGTCGAAACCAAGGGGTTCAACAAGCATCACTTTATCCATGTGCTGATCCTTTGAGATTGCAACTCTACCTAGGCCCAATACCTTGCTTTTACCAGTGTTAGAAAATGTGATATGACTCTTGTCAGATGGACGTAAGGTTGAGTCCATGAGAAGACTTCGATCGCCAGTCATGTGGTTAGTGCATCCACTATCAATAATCCATTCTGAAGCAGCTGGTGTCATACCCTACAGTGCAGTTAGGGGGATAGGCTTCACGAAGAGTATTGTGAAGATAAACATTTGATGAGCAAGTGGATTATGAAAGCTCAGATCCAGGTTAGGACTGATAGGATGAATGGCAAGTGATCCAGGAACGAAACACATAATAAGACCATTTGGGCATTTTATCTTGCGCCCCACAAGATGTTTTAGGTCTCGAGCAATAGCATCTGACGCCTTTGATTTCCGGCTAGAGACCTTTCCTTGCAAAAGAGAGTTAATTTTCTTAACCACCCACATCTTCAGGGGTGGCTTCGAAGCAATGAGTCTAAGTGCAGCATCTGAGAACTTTGGCTTTGGAGCCCTAACAAATAGTCTTGTAGGAGGTGAATAATACTCATAAGAATAAGCAGAATAGTTCTTGGTTTTATGAACATAGTGGTTTGATGAAACACGCTCATATTCATAGGCCTGGGTATGGTTTCCCTGCAAAACATTTGTGTTAGGGTGACTCTAATGAGTCCTCTGTCTGTATGAAGCCCTTGGACCATGTGAAGCCTTTGGTCTGGGGTTTGTCTTCATCCCAGGTGGTGTCATGATGACATTCACCTGAAGATTTTCAATACAACTCTTGAGCGCCCAGATCTTCTTCAAAGGTGGTCCATTCCTGCAGTTAGTACCAATATACCTGACAAACACTTCACCATTCTGATTCTTGAACAGTTTATAGTTTGCATCAAAGGATTCATCAATGATAATCGGGTTAGCACAAGTGAAGCCAGATAAGGTAGATGAATCCATTGAAGGTCCCTTTGTAGCAACCCATGTGGTTTTGGGGTACTGCTCAGGCTTCCAGTAAGAACCGTCAACATTCATTTTCCTTTCGAACCCAACACCCTCTTTCCTAGGGTTTCGGTTCAGAATTTGTTTCTTGAGGACATCACATAGTGTCTGATGCCCTTTGAGACTTTTGTACATTCCTGTCTCAAGCAATGTCTTCAACCTGACATTCTCATCAGCAATAGTAGTGGTATCCTCAGCAGAGGGTTAGTTACCACATCAGCAGTTGAAGATATTGCAACAGTAGTAGCAGTGGAACATCCAGCAACAGAAGTAGCGTTATCACGCTCAAGGAATTTTAGACATGGTGGTTCAAATCCTTCCTGAGCGGGACTGATCTATTGAGCGCGAAGTGATTCGTTCTCATTTTGAAGATCTTCACGAGCCGCTCTCAATTTCTAAAATTCTTGCTTCCTTTGAAGATAACCATAGGAAAGCTTTTCATGAGTTGTTGAGAGCATTTCATGACGAGTTTCAAGTTCCTCGTACTTAACATGAAGATTTTTAATGTCTTCAATTAAGGACCGAGTTCGAGTCATTTCCGCGTCCAACAGGTCATCGCTTTTATCTAACGGTTTTTGAATATGTTCCATAGCAGCCTGTTGCTGTGTTGCAATTTTAGCAAATTTTTTGTAGCTAGGTTTAGATTTACATTTAGAATCATCTTCACTAGATGTTTGATAGTGAGCATCTCGCGTGAGTTTACCTTGGCACCACGTGCCATGAAGCAGTAGGTGGGAGCAGAGTCATCCTCGTTAGGATCAGTGTTGGTGAAGAGGCCATCGTCTTCAGTATCGAAGATGGACTTGGTGACGTATGCTGAAGCTAAAGCCAGGCTTGCCACGCCTGAATCAGATTCCTCTTCAGACTCCATCTCCACCTCCTCAGATGTAGACTCCTCCTCTGAATCCATTTCCTTGCCAACAAACGCACGACCCTTGCTAGATGAGCTCTTCTTGTGTGATGAAGACTTCGACGAAGACTTGGAAGAAGACTTTGAGGATTTCTTCTTCTTCTTGTCATCAGACTCATATTCCTTGCTTTTCTTCTTCTTTTTGTTCTCATTATCCCATTGAGGACATTCAAAGATGTAGTGACCAGGTTTCTTGCACTTGTGGCACGTTCTCTTCTTGTAGTCACGGGAGGAAGCTTCATCATTTCTTGAGCTGGATCTTGAAGACTATCTGGAGCCTTTCTTCCTGGTGAACCTTTGGAACTTCTTCACGAGCATGGAAAGTTCCTTTCCAATGTCTTCAGGGTCCACAGAACTGCAGTCAGATTCTTCTTCAGATGAGGAAACAGCCTTTGCCTTCAAAGCGCGAGCTCGGCCATAGTTGGGACCATATATATCTCTTTTCTCAGATAGTTGGAACTCATGTGTGTTGAGCCTTTCAAGTATGTCAGATGGATCAAGAGTCCTGAAGTCAGGGCATTCTTGAATCATCAGGGCCAGGGTGTCAAATGAGCTGTGGAGTGATCTCAAAAGTGTCTTGACGGTTTCATGCTTGGTGATCTCAGTGGCGCCGAGTGCATGGAGCTCATTTGTGATGTCAGTAAGGCGATCAAACGTCAGCTGAACATTCTCATTGTCATTTCTTTTGAAGCGGCTGAAGAGATTACGAAGAACACTGATCCTTGAGTCTCTCTGGGTTGAGACCCCTTCATTGACCTTGGAGAGCCAGTCCCAGACTAGCTTCGCAGTTTCTAGAGCACTCACACGGCCATACTGTCCTTTGGTCAGATGACCACCAATGATGTTCTTGGCAGTAGAATCTAGTTGAATGAACTTATTAACATTAGCTGGGGTGACGCCTTCATCGGCCTTGGGAACGCCGTTCTTGACGATATACCAGAGGTCGACATCAATGGCTTCAAGATGCATGCGCATCTTATTCTTCCAGTAAGGGTAATCAGTGCCATCGAAGATAGGGCACGCAGCAGAGACCTTGATTATCCCTGCAGTCGACATAGCTAAAACTCCAGGTGGTTAAACCGAATCACATAGAACAAGGGAGCACCTTGCTCTGATACTAATTGAAAGTGCTAGTTATCGACTAGAGGGGGGATGAATAGGCGATTTTTAGGAAAGTCTTCAATACACGGGGGTTTTGAAGACAAACAATAGAAATGAACCTATCAACATGCAACGGAAGGTAGACTACACTAGACAAGCCATAGTCAAGTAAGCAATGAAGTGAAAGTACGAAGACTATCAGCAGCTAGGTAGTATGGATCAAGATGGAAGATAGTATGAAGCCAATCAATCAATAGTCTTCACTCAGTGAAGTCAATCAGATCATGCGGCAGACAATGACTTCACGAAGATAAACTGTAAGTAAAGAGAGAGGTAAGGATAGAACCAGTTGCTTGGTGAGGACAGGTATTTGTTGGACCAGTTCCAGTTGCTGTGACAACTGTACGCCTGGTTAGGGAGGCTGAGATTCAACTCAGAAGACCGCGTCTTCACCTTATTCCCCTTGAGCTAAGGACGCACAGTCCTCGCCCAATCACTATGGTAAGGCTTCAAGGTGGGTTGCTCTCAAACGACAAAAGCCGTGCACTAACTCTGAGCAGCCACCAATTTATGGTGTAGGGGGTGGGCTATTTATAGCCATGAGGCAACTCGACCTGATTTGTCCGAAATGACCCTGGGTCACTAAGGAACTGACACGTGTCTAACGGTCAGATTTCAAACACACGCGACAGCTTGACTTGGGCTACAAGTAAAGCTGACTTATCCGGCTCTAGATAAGATTTGCTCTCATTGTCTTCGCTCGAAGACATAGGATTTGGTTGAGCATCACTTCAGTCACTCTGATTTTGTTCACTTGGACCCCACTTAACAGTGTGGTGGTTCCTATGACTCAACAAAGAAGAAAAGGAAACTACGAAACAACTATGTCTTCGCAGTCCATAGTCTTCATACGATGTCTTCTCATGTCATAGTCTTCAATGTGAAACTCTTCACAGACCACCATTGTCTTCAATGTCTTCACACATTTTCAGGGGTCATCTCCGGTAGGTAAACCAAATCAATGAGGGACTACTACCTGTGTTATCCTGCAATTCTCACAAACACATTAGTCCCTCAACCAGGTTTGTCGTCAATACTCCAAAACCAACTAGGGGTGGCACTAGATGCACTTACAGAACACAACATAGATTGAATATCGGTACGACTACGCCCACACTTGCCTACGCAAAGGCGTGATGTGCATACTTATACATCATATACTCTTATGTTTAATTTCCAAGCCTGGTGCGCAACTAACTTCAAGTTTGACATTATTAAGGACAAAATAGTTTGGATTTTTAATCATGGTCCGTGGAAGAAACCATAATGTGTTGCCCGATGTGTAGACATAGGATATGGATGAAGTTTAAGAGCTGGTTCTTTTGTTAAGAAAAAAGGCACCAATCTTTCATATATGCCATGAAAAAAAACAGAAGATTAAATTTTGTGAGACCTTTTTCTTTCAAAATCGTATCCTAAAAAAAGAGTTTTGTGATCTTATTTTACAAAAAATGAGTGAATTATCTTTATTTAATTAGTTTTTTGTGTCATTTTCTTTTTGAGAAACAAATGTAGTTTTATTCATACTATTCTTTTGAGAATTTTTTTATTCCTACTCAAGTACACTGACTTGGAACTAAGATCAAAAAATAAATAAAAAGTAACTCATATCACTAAATATTACTCCCTCCTATCCATATTTAATTGGATTTCAATGTCAATTAATATGGATTAGAGGGAGTACATTGAGATTCCTTGGAAACATCTTATTCGTGGTATCAATCTTTGTTAGAAGAAATCCTCCCAAGACTTCGATAAAGAAGTTGTAATTAGATTGAAGCAACGATGTTGTCACTCTTTCACGGACACGAACATTACCAATAAAGATTTTTGAAAGCGCTTCGAGTCGTCCATCCAAAAAGATGAGAATCCTTGATCGATGAACGTACTTGTGGGTCGGTGATGATCCCCAAAAAGTGGAGGTCATCGGATTACAATATCTTCACAATGGTGTCAATGAAAGATTTTACCTTCAGAAAGAATAAAACCAACAAAAAGGATTTACACACTAACATAAAATCATCAAATTCAAATAATCGGATCTGTGATGACACAAAACTCTCTACTTCATGACACCGCCAAAAGAACGAGAGTCATTTTATTCTAGCAAAATACGATGATCACTAGACGTTCACCAAAACCACAAAACTCGTGAAGATCCGAGCCCCGCCTCTTAGCGTCAATATAGCATTTGATCAACATTCAGGCCAGTTATTTTGTGTGTCTTAAAAAACTAAGCTGTATCTTCCCATCTTAAAAAATAAGTCGCCTCTTAAGTTTGTTTATACTTCTAAATTAGTTATCATATAACTAGTTTCGAAAAAATATGAAAAGAGCGAAACTAATGACTTCCTCTTGTTTTCCAACGCTAACCCTAGGCAGCTAGGGCAAACTCTACCCACCAGGCTTCACTGACGAGCCCGTGGATTCACCTCCCCTTTCCATGTTGCTCCAGAGGTCGGTGGCAAGGATGGGAATCCCGGTGCCTATGATCAATTAGTAGTTTAAGTTAGGTTTTTTTAGTCCTCACAAGTGCAACGCTCGGGCGGATGGCGAAGATTCTTCTCCGAGTTTGTCTTCCGGGCTCTGATCCTCCTCGACTTTGTCCGGCTAGATGTAGTCGGAGCTCTAGTGTAGATTCCCGCCATCTCTTTAGGATGGTGAGGTTAGTGTTTTTCGTCATGTGGCGAGATTTGGACTCGGGTGCCTCAGATCTATGCAAGGGTTCAACAACGATGATTGCAGCTCCAAGGCGTTGGTCCTTGGGGGCACATGCATGAAGGCTTTCTGGCTACCACCGACAAGGTCAAGCCAGCTTCGGTAGAGGAGCGACGATAACGACGCGTTGCTGGCTTGGTCTGATTGCAATATATAGTGGTCGTTCGGTTTTCTCGAAATCTCGATGTAATTTATTATGTTTGAGGTGCTTTATACAACTTTTCTAACATATCTGACCTTTGTAAAAAATTAGTTTAGAAGCCACAGTGAATAAGATAGGTGGCTTAGGGCATCTCCAATGGTAACCTGCAAATTTCGTGGATAGGGGGACCAGTCCGCGGACATGGATGCGGGAGGACGCCATCCAACCGTAGCCGCATACATTTCAAACTTTTTTTAAAAAACCAGATGAAATTCGTGCGAACAACGCGAATTTCATATAAACATGATAGATTTATACAAACCAGACGAAAGCAGTTGCATTTTGGACATATTTTCAACTAAAAAGCTAAAACTATGTGCACGAACGGTCGCGCGGAGCTCCACTCCCACCACACAGATACACTACACTAGTCTACGGCCGGCCGCGATGGATCCCTTTATCTTCCCCATCTCCGGCTGCCCGCTAACCGGACTGCCGAGAGCCCCGGAGGGATATTCTTCCCCTGTATCTTCCCTATGTTCGGCTATGCCGCTCGTCGGAGCGGCAAAGAGGGTGCTTCAACCGGAGGGGAAGGGTGCTTCCATGGAGCTCAAGCGGGTTCCCAAGATGGTTTGACATAAAGGAGAACCAGTTGGATCCCTGATGGTGGCCTTCCTAGGGCCCAAGCGGCGGTGACATCCCGTGTTCTACTTCTCCTCATTGATGGTGGCAGACGCGGACATGCGGGCCGCCACCTCGTCGACATCCGCACAGCCGACTTTTTCACTTCGTGCATGGCGCAGTTACGCGCGCGCTGATGGCGGATGGTGTGGTCGCGGTGTAGCGACCCGACCTCAAATGGTCAAGTCTCTGTGCTTCAGTGTCATCCCTGGATCGGTAATGCTAATACACACAGTACTCGAGGATTTATAACAGAGTAGCAATCACACACTTATTACATCGAATGTCTCCAAAGAGAACTTATTACAATAAATATGGCTTAAGGCCATCTAATACGATAACAACGGAAGGCTTGGAAGATAAAGTGAGTCCATCAACTCAAACGGCATAGCTGAGCTGCACGGCAACGACCTAACGAACCTTACTCCTCGTCTGAAAAGTTTGCAACATAATACGTTGCAGCCCGAAAACGGGTCAGCACATGGAATATGCTGGCAAAGTAACACAGTAGAGCAAGAACAGAATAATACTATCACTACATGCATATTTGGCTGGTGGAAAGCTCTATGGTTACAGTTTTTGCGAAAAGCCAATTTTCCCCTACAACAAAGGAATAGATTTTAATTTAACTATCATGATAGTTGAAACATCATTGAGAAGGTTCCTCCAACTCAATCCCAATTAAAGTAATTAACAACTCAACAATATTAATTTAGAGTGATGAGATACTTAAGATACTCCAAGTACTAGATACTCAAGATTGTCCATAACCGGAGACACGGCTAACCATGATTAGTTTGTACACTCTGCAGAGGTTTGTGCACTTTTCCCCACAAGACTCGATCGCCTCCGTTGGATTTCTCGCACTACATGGTGTTTGAGAAACGGATGACCGAGACACAGTCTTTCAGAAACATTAACTCTCTACTCCGAGCAGACCATACCAAACCTACAATCCCACTACCTACTGATCCACCTTTTCAAGAGCTTCACGTAACTTACTCAACTATGCTAGAGCCCATATTAGCTTGTGGCTGCACACGGAAGTTTCTAGCATTAATCATCTCAGTTCCCTTTGAGCCCGGGTGGCGGTCCATAGGAAGATCAGACGGGTACTCCGGGATTTCCAAAAAATACAAGCAACACTGGGTACTCCAGGTGCCTCAATCCACCCAGATGTGTATTTAAGTTGCCACCTTAAGTTGAACCATTAATTAACAATCTCACATCTATCATGGATTTCACTCTCCCAAACCTCGTCTACGAGCATAGCATAGCAACATAAGCAATTCGTAAGAGTAACTCCCAAGGGTTTGAATGTAACAGGGTAATAGGTTCTACCTCATTAACTACTTCCCAACCCACATGTTAATGACATCCTAACCATGCAATGTTTGAGGATTGGAACTAATGCATAAAAACTGGGTGATAAAGGGGTATGATCAAAGTGTTACTTGCCTTGTTGACAATCCACATAACCTAGAGACTCCAAATAACACGCTTCACACTCCGAGAATTCTATCGCAAACAAACAATAGCATACAAAAGCAATCAAGCAAAGAAACATGGGTAAAACTCAAATAAGAAGATCTAACCACAAAGTTCAACTTAAGAACTCCGGTTTGCAAAAAGAATCAAATCAAACGGAGCAACGAAACTCAAACGGCGAAAGAAACAAGATCCGTTTACTAATCTAGACCTAGGTCAAATTTTACAGTAGCAAAAACTTGTGCAAGTTGGTTAAGCGGAAAGAGGGTCTCGAGACGAAGATCTAGGCGCTTGAATCGCCTGATTCCGACTAACGAGCGAAAAGATAAACTAGAACGAAAATCGGATCAAAAATCACGATCAGAAATAACCGCGAAAAAATCCGTTAAAAGAAAACTGATGAACAGGCTAACGAATGAGTGTTCGTTATCTGTAACTAACGAGCGAAAACCGTTCGCTAAAACGAACGTCCGGACGAATGTCCGCTAAAAGGAAAAACTGGAAAAAAACGGCGAACCAAAAAAACGAGTTAGGGTTTTCTAAAAAAACAAATCGGTTTTCTAAAAAAACGATGGTGATGACGCGCTACCTCGTCGGATCCGGCGGGGTGCGGCTCCGGCGGGGCTGGTGGGCGGCAGG
>NC_057803.1:499629158-499637343 GCF_018294505.1 Triticum aestivum
CGCGGCGAGGCGGCAAGGCGGCGGAGCGGGCGGCGGCAGGCGGTGGCGCGGGGTGCGGGCGGCGGGGCTGGCGGCGGTGGTGGTGGCGAGGCGGGGTGGTGGCGGCGGCATTTAAAGGGGGCGAGGGGTGGCGTGGCTTGGGCGAGGCGGCGCCCGGGAAGGAGTCCGGTTCGGACTCCCCTCGGCGTCCGTGCTGCGCACGACGGCGCGCGCGAGGGAGACGGCGGCGGAACGGGCCGGCTGGGCTTCGGCCCAGCTTGGTCCGGAAACTTTTTTTAAATAATTCCACCGAAACTATCCTAGAAAATAAAATAAAAATCTAAAAATGCTAAAACAATTTTTTTCCGTCTAAATAAAATATTTAGAACGAGATGAACATTTTCTTGGCCCTAAAATGCAATTTTGAAAACGTGCAATTTTTCTAATGCCAACAAAATTGCAATAAAATCCAAATAAAAACAAATGTTGATTTTAATATTTTTCCTCCAATATTTCATTTATTTTGGAGAAGTCATATTATCTCCTCTCATATATTTTAATATGAAATATTTTCGGAGAGAAAAATAATTAAAACCAAAATCCTTGTTTCAAAATTTGATAAAATCAAATTTGAAAACCGGGGAAATCCACAACTCTCTCCGAGGGTCCTTGAGTTGCTTAGGATTTCGAGGATCGCAAGACGAAATGCAATAAAATGTGATATGCAAGAATTATCTATGTATAACATTCCAAATTGAAAATTTGGGATGTTACAAACCTACTCCCCTTAAGATGAATCTCGCCCTCAAGATTCGGGTTGGCTAGAAAATAGGTGCGGGTGGTCTTTGCGAAGATCATCCTCTCGTTCCCATGTGGCTTCGTCCTCGGTATGGTGGCTCCACTAAAATTTGCAAAACTTAATAACCTTGCTGCGGGTGACTCGACTGGCAAACTCTAAAATCTTGACTGGCTTCTCCTCATAAGTCAAGTCATTGTCCAACTGAATCGCCTCCAAGGGTACGGTATCTCTTAGCGGTATATCGGCCATCTCAGCATGGCACTTCTTCAACTGGGAAACATGAAACACATTGTGAACTCCTGACAGTCCTTTAGGTAACTCCAACTTGTAGGCAACTTCTCCCATCCGTTCCAAAACATGATACGGTCCTACAAATCTCGGGGCTAACTTTCCCTTAACTCCAAAATGTTTCACTCCTCGCAAAGGTAATACTCGCAGATATGCTCTATCTCCAATTTCATAGGTTACCTCCTTGCGTTTTGAATCTGCATAACTCTTCTGTCTGGACTGAGCTATCTTCAGTCTATCCCGAATCAGTTTAACCTTCTCCTCGGACTCTTTGATCAAGTCTGGTCCAAACAACTGTCGGTCTCCAACTTCATCCCACATCAACGGTGTTCTGCACCTTCGGCCGTACAGGGCTTCAAACGGTGCCATTTTCAAACTGGCTTGGTAACTATTGTTGTATGAGAACTCTGCGTAAGGCAAATTGTCATCCCAACTAGACCCATAATCTAGCGCACAGGCTCTCAACATGTCCTCTAGAATCTGGTTGACTCTCTCGATCTGTCCATCCGTCTGCAGGTGAAATGTTGTACTGAACTCAAATCTCGTTCCCAAAGTCTGGTGCAGCTGATGCCAAAACTTTGAAGTAAACTGTGTTCCTCTATCTGATACGATGGTCCTCGGAACTCCATGCAGACATACAATCCTGGTCATATATATCTTGGCCAACTTGGCACTGGTATAAGTTGTTTTCACTAGGATAAAGTGTGCCACTTTGGTCAAATGGTCAACTACTACCCATATAGAATCATATCCTGATTTGGTCCTGGGCAATCCGGTGATAAAATCCATGCCAAGTTTATCCCACTTCCATTCGGGTATCGGCATAGGCTGTAACAATCCTGCTGGCTTTTGATGCTCTGCCTTCACTCTCTGACATACATCACATACGGCCACATACTCGGCGATATCCTTCTTCATCCCTGTCCACCAGAAACGTTCCTTCAAATCCAAATACATCTTGGTGTCTCCGGGGTGTATTGAGTATGGTGAGTCATGAGCCTCCTGAAGTATTAACTTCCTGATCTCTGTGTTATTGGGCACATAAACACGGTCCTCAAACCACAGGGTGTCGTGCTCATCCTCACGAAAACCTTTGGCCTTTCCTTCGCTCATTTTCTCCTTTATCTCAGCAATCTCTTTGTCATCCTTCTGAGCTTATCGAATTTTTCCCAACAATGTAGATTGCACCTCCATTGTTGCAACAAAACCTCTAGGAACAATCTCCAATGAAGTTCCCGGAGATCCTCTGCTAACTCCTTCGGCAATCCCGTGCTTATTAGGGTATTAGCATAGCTCTTCCGGCTCAAAGCGTCGGCTACGACATTGGCCTTGCCTGGATGATAATGAAGCTTCATGTCATAATCCTTTATAAGCTCCAACCATCTTCTCTGCCTAAGGTTCAGCTCCTTCTGGGTGAAAATGTACTTCAAACTCTTATGATCCGTGTACACATCACAATGGTTTCCAATAAGGTAATGTCTCCAAGTCTTTAACGCATGCACTACGACTGCTAGCTCCAAATCATGCGTGGTATAATTTAACTCGTGTGATTTTAGTTGTCGTGAGGCATACGAAACAACTCTTCCGTCCTACATAAGCACACTTCCAAGTCCTAAGAGAGAGGCGTCGCAATACACTTGAAAATCCTTACGTATATCTGGCAGTGTCAGCACTGGGGCTGTAGTCAAACGTTTCTTTAGCTCCTGGAAACTTGCCTCGCAATCTTCCGTCCATTTAAACTTGGTATCCTTCTTCAATAATTCTGTCATGGGCTTCGCGATCTTGGAAAAATTCTCAATGAATCTACGGTAGTATCCTGCGAGTCCAAGAAAACTGCAGATCTTGCTAACTGAAGTGGGTGCCAACCATTCAGTGACTGACTGAATCTTGGTGGGATCTACTGCTATACCTTCTCCCGATATAACATGTCCAAGGAATCCGACTTCCTTCAACCAAAACTCGCATTTGCTGAACTTGGCATACAACTAATGTTCCCTGAGTTTCTCGAGAACTAAACGCAAATGCTCCTTGTGTTCCTCTTCGTTCTTCAAATATACCATTATATCATCAATGAACACCACAACAAACTTATCCAAATATTCCATGAATACTTTGTCATCATGCTCATGAAATAGGCAGGGGCGTTAGTCAGTCCAAATGACATGACCGTATATTCGTATAGCCCGTACCGTGTGGTGAAGGCTATCTTTGGTATATCCTTTTCTCATATCTTCAACTGATGATATCCTGATCGCATATCGATCTTCGAAAACACCTTAGCTCCTTGCAGCTGGTCAAATAGATCATTGATCATCAGCAATGGGTACTTGTTCTTAATTGTCACTTCATTCAAGGCTTGATAATCAACAACCATTCTTAGGGATTTATCCTTCTTCTCAACCAAAAGCACTGGGGCTCCCCATGGTGATGAACTCCGTCGAATGTAACCTTTCTCCAATAACTCCTTGATATGTTTCTTAATCTCCTCCAGATCATTCGCGGGCATCCTATAGGGTCTATTGGATATTGGCCATGTAACTGGCAATAGCTCTATCAAAAACTCAATATCTCGGTCCGGTGGCATGCCTGGAAACTCTTCTGGAAAAACATCCGGGTAATCCTTTACTACAGGCACTTCCTCCTGAACAACTCCCGTGAGGGTATTTACTTGGCTACTTCTTGGCGCATGCCTGGATACATACTTGATCCTTTTTCCCTCCGGGGTGGTGAGACAAATTGACTTACTAACACAGCCAATGCTTCCTCCGTACTTTGACATCCAGTCCATTCCTAATATCACATCCAATCCTTGTGACTCCAAGATAATTAGGTCGGACGGAAAAACATGGTTGCCAATGGTCAAGGGTATCTGGTCACACCATCGACTAGCCATATACTCTGCTCCAGGTGAGCTTACTAACAGAGGGGTCCTAAGGGTTTGGGTCGGTAGTTTAAACTTATCCACGAATTCCCTTGATATGCATGAATGCGATGCACCAGTATCAAAAAGAACAAGAGCGGTAAATGACTTAACCAAAAACTTACCTGTAACCGCGTCTGGCTGCTCTTCAACCTCCTCCGCGTTAACGTGGTTCACTTGTCCTTTGTTGAATGGATTGGGCTTCTTCCCAGCGCTCCCATTTTCGTTTCCATTCTTCCCTTCAGGGCACTCCGTGGCTTAGTGTCCAGTCTTCCCGCACTTGAAACAAGTAACGTGGCTTAGGTCTCTCTTGGTGGGTGTGGCTGGATTGGGGCGGTTCTGATTGTTGCTTGCTCCATTCTCATTCCCATTCCTAGGGCCAGTATGATTATGGTTACTTCCTCCATTATGGGTGTGGCCTCCATGGTTATGAACAAGTCCTCCTGAGTTCGGGGTTAGGTGAGGCTTCTGCTGAGCTCCTGAGTTATACCTCCCTTGTCCACACTTCCTCTTACGGCTCTCAATCTGCTGATGCTTCCCTTCAATCATAAGAGCCTTATCTACCAACTCCTGGTAGTTGGTGAATGTTGCCACCATCAACTGCATACTCATCTCATCATTCAGCCCTTCCATGAACTTCTCCTGCTTTGCGGCATCTGTGGCCACATCATCAGGGGCATAGCGAGATAACTTGCTAAACTCATCCACGTACTAAGCCACAGTACGGTTCCCCTGGCGTAGGTTGCGGAACTCACGCATCTTCAAATTCATGGCTCCAGTTGAGACATGGGTTGTACGGAATGCTTGCTGAAACTGGTCCCATGTCACCGTGGCTATAGGGTAGGTGACAGTGTAATTCTCCCATCATGAGGCTGCTGGTCCATCCAACTGATGTGCGGCAAAACGCACCTTCTCAACATCAGTACATCCTGCAGTGGTTAACTCCCTTCCAATCATGCGGAGCCAATCATCTGCTATTATAGGCTCGGTGCTACTGGAAAACACCGGCGGCTGCAACCTCAGAAAATGGGCTAGGTTGTCAACTGGTGGTGGTGGTGGTGGATTGTTGTTGTTGTTGCCTTGGTTCTGAACTAACAACTGCATCAGGGTATTCTGCTGCTGGATCAACTGAGTGAGCTCCGGTGGGAAAGCAAATCCGGGGTCACGTCTCAGAGGCATCTGATGGGTTTAGAGGGGAGAGATTAGAATAGAATGAGTTCTAATGAGAAAGCACTACCCATATGCACATGAGACAAACACAAACATTTCACTCAATCAATCAAGCAAGGCATACAATTGGTCTAACTATCGTAAAAGTGCTTGGACTATACTATTTACATGGTGGAATACTACTACTGATGTGGTGGTCTACTAAAAATATTCCTCGGTTACAGACTCCATGATATCTGTTCCAGCTTCGTCTTCAAAGTCATCATCGCTAAGGTCGGAGTCGGTGTCGTCGATGATGATGTAGTCCTCCGGGCGAATCTCCTTGGGTTCTTCGTCTTCTTCTACTGGTGTGGGGTCTCCCATGAATATTCCGATCTTCTTAATCAGGTCGTCATTCTTCTACACTAGTATGATGATTTCCTCCTCATAATCTTCACGTGTAGCCTTGAGTTCTTCCTCCAGTTTCGCGATCATAGTAACTGCCTTCTTCAGATCTATCATGCCCGCGCACATCTAGTTCTCCTGGCGTCAAATGTGTTGGTTTAGTTCCTGGATGAAAGTTGCAATTGATCCATCCTTCCTGGTGCTGATCATCTCCCATTGCTCATCTCGGCGCCCACAGATCTGGTAGATAGTACCCTTAAGCTCCTTGTGATAAACTTCTCCAATGCGTCCCATGGTGATGTGAGCTGCCATACTCTTTCCTAGACTCCAGGTTGGTGCATCGAAGGCAAACTCTATGGGTTTAGTGACTGGCGTGAAGGTTCTTCCTGGAACTTGAACTTGAATCATCCATCGCTCCTCTTCTGGTAAAGTGGCGTTGTAGGTCCCGGTGAAGCTTGGTATTCCTATGTTTAGGTACCTAGTGACTTCCTTCAAGTGTCATCCAAAATGTGCTTCTTCATCCGGTTGTGCAAACTTATTCCTTGCATCCGCCATCCTAAAGGGTAGAAAATGGAGAGGAGTCAGAAATGAGAAGAGAACAGTGATCTATGGTTTTAGCTTAGTGGTCGTGTCCTACACTCAGCGTGTGCTCTGATACCATCTTGTAGCGACCCGACCTCAAAAGGTCAAGTCTCTGTGCTTCAGTGTCATCTCTGGATCGGTAATGCTGACACACACAGTACTCGAGGATTTATAACAGAGTAGCAATCACACAATTATTATATCGAATGTCTCCAAAGAGAACTTATTACAATAAATATGACTTAAGGCCATCTAATATGATAACAGCGGAAGGCTTGGAAGATAAAGTGAGTCCATCAACTCCAACGGCATAGCTGAGCTGCAAGGCAACGACCTAACGAACCTTACTCCTCGTCTGAAAAATCTGCAACATAATACGTTGCAGCCTGAAAACGGGTCAACACATGGAATATGCTGGCAAAGTAACACAGTAGAGCAAGAACAGAATAATGCTATCACTACATGCATATTTGGCTGGTGGAAAGCTCTATGGTTACAGTTTTTGCGAAACGCCAATTTTCCCCTACAACAAAGGAATATATTTTAATTTAACTATCATGATAGTTGAAACATCATTGAGAAGGTTCCTCCAACTCAATCCCAATTAAAGTAATTAACAACTCAACAATATTAATTTAGAGTGATGAGATACTTAAGATACTCCAAGTACTAGATACTCAAGATTGTCCATAACCGGAGACACGGCTAACCATGATTAGTTTGTACACTCTGCAGAGGTTTATGCACTTTTCCCCACAAGACTCGATCGCCTCCGTTGGATTTCTGCACTACATGGTGTTTGAGAAACGGATGACCAAGACACAGTCTTTCAGAAACATTAACTCTCTACTCCGGGCAGACCATACCAAACCTACAATCCCACTACCTGCTGATCCACCTTTTCAAGAGCTTCACGTAACTTACTCAACTATGCTAGAGCCCATATTAGCTTGTGGCTGCACACGGAAGTTTATAGTATGAATCATCTCAGTTCCCATTGAGCCTGGGTGGCGGTCCATAGGAAGATCACACAGGTACTCCGGGATTTCCAAAAAATATAGGAAACACTGGGTACTCCAGGTGCCTCAATCCACCCAGATGTGTATTTAAGTTGCCACCTTAAGTTGAACCATTAATTAACAATCTCACATCTGTCATGGATTTCACTCTCCCAAACCTCGTCTACGAGCATAACATAGCAATATAAGCAATTCGTAAGAGTAACTCCCAAGGGTTTGAATGTAACAGGGTAATAGGTTCTACCTCATCAACTACTTCCCAACCCACATGTTAATGACATCCTAACCATGCAATGTTTGAGGATTGGAACTAATGCATAAAAACTGGGTGATAAAGGGGTATGATCGAAGTGTTACTTGCCTTGCTGACAATCCACATAACCTAGAGACTCCCAATAACACGCTTCACACTCCGGGAATTCTATCGCAAACAAACAATAGCATACATAAGCAATCAAGCAAAGAAACACGGGTAAAACTCAAAAAAGAAGATCTAACCACAAAGTTCAACTTAAGAACTCCGGTTTGCAAAAAGAATCAAATCAAACGGAGCAACGAAACTCAAACGGTGAAAGAAACAAGATCCGTTTACTAATCTGGACCTAGGTCAAATTTTACAGTAGCAAAAACTTATGCAAGTTGGTTAAGCGGAAAGAGGGTCTCAAGACGAAGATCTAGGCGCTTGAATCGCCTTATTCGGACTAATGAGCGAAAAGATAAACTAGAACGAAAATCGGATCAGAAATCGCGATCAGAAATAACCGTGGAAAAATCCGATAAAAAACTGACGAACAGGCTAACGAACGAGCGTTCGTTATCTGTAACTAATGAGCGAAAACCGTTCGCTAAAAAACGTCCGGACGAATGTCCACTAAAAAGAAAAACCGGAAAAAATCGGCGAACCGAAAAAAACGAGTTAGGGTTTTCTAAAAAAACCAAATCAGTTTTCTAAAAAAAACGACGGCGACGACGCGCTACCTCGTCGGATTCGGCGGGGTGCGGCTCCGGCGAGGCTGGCGAGCGGCGGGGCTCAGGCGGCGGCGG
>NC_057803.1:499637607-499638294 GCF_018294505.1 Triticum aestivum
GGCGGCATTTAAATGGGGCAAGGGGCGGCGTGGCTTGGGCGAGGGGGCGCCCGGGAGGAGTCCGGCTCGGACTCCCCTCGGCGTCCGTGCTGCGCACGGCGGCGCGCGCGAGGGAGACGGCGGCGGAACGGGCCGGCTGGGCTTCAGCCCAGCTTGGTCCGGAAACTTTTTTTTTAAATAATTTCGCCAAAACTAAGAAAAATCCTAGAAAATTTGGTGATTTTAGGAGTAGCCTAAGTATTTTATTTAATTCAACAAAGTGGCAGAAGTATTAATAAAAACAGAAAACAGAAAAAAAATGGGAAAAGGCTTACCTGTCGCCCAGCACCGGCCCACCTGCCGGCCCAGCCCAGCACCGCGCCAGCGAGCTGCTTGCCGGCCAGGCAGGCAGGCAGGTGCTCGACGGCGAGCACCGCATGGGTGCCACGCACCTGCTCGCCGCCTCGCCGCCTCCCTCGCCCGGCTAACGCCGTGAATCGGCCTCCCTCTCTCCCCCGAACCCCCCAGACACCCCCTCTCCTCTCCAGCTCCTCTCCCTCGCTCTCCCACGCCATGGCCGACGCCATCGCCGCCACCCCCTCGCCGTAGCCACGCCCTCCGTCAACCCCACGCCGTGCCGCCGTGTCCAGGAGCTCCGCCGCCGTCCACTTCATCGAGCTAGCCGAGCCCCGTGTGCTCGTGCGGCCC
>NC_057803.1:499638304-499716417 GCF_018294505.1 Triticum aestivum
AACCTCCCAGACACCCCCTCTCCTCTCCAGCTCCTCTCCCTCGCTCTCCCACGCCATGGCCGACGCCATCGCCGCCACCCCCTCGCCGTAGCCACGCCCTCCGTCAACCCCACGCCGTGCCGCCGTGTCCAGGAGCTCCGCCGCCGTCCACTTCATCGAGCTAGCCGAGCCCCGTGTGCTCGTGCGGCCCGAGACCACCGCACCGACCTCGCCCGAGCTCGCCGTCGCCGGAGATCCCCTTCAACGCCGTCGCCGCCTCAGCTCGTCCCCGACCCCGCCGGTGGCCTCTACGGGAGCGCTGTGAGCCCAGCTATCTCTTCGACCCTCTCTCTCTCATTCCCGAGCCGTGTAGCCACCGCACGAAGATCACCCGCACGCACCGCCGCGGATCTCGTCGCCGACATGCTCCCGGCCATCCTCCGGCCAACCCGCGGTGTCCAACGCACTCACCACGCTGCGTTGGACCCAACCGTGCACTCCCCGCACCTCACCGATCCCCCTAGCGACAAGTTCGACTTTGGCCGAACTCCGGTGGCCGCCAAAGTCGTCGCCGGCGCCAACTCCGGCCACCCCGACCCCAACGGACTCCACCAAGAGCTGCGGCTCGACCTCAGCTCCGCTCCGGTGCCCTCTGCGGCTCGTTTGGTTGCCGGAACGGCAAAAATCACTTCCGCCGCCGCGTCGGGCTCGCCGGCGGCTAAACGCCGGTGCAGCCGACCCGGGTTTGACCACGGGTGGGCCCTGGTTGACTCCCCTGAGTCAATGACAGGTGGGGCCCAGCCCTGTTAATTAAACAGGTTTAGTTTTAATTAAACTTTAATTAATTTAATCATTCTGACATGCGGGACCCACTGTCAGGTTTGACCCAGACGTGTTCCGTTGACCTGCTGACGTCACACTGACGTCAGGCTGACGCAATAATTGATTTTCTGGAATTATTCTAATATAGGAAATTCTAGAATATAATTTAAACTTCAAAAATTCATAACTTTTATTCTGTAACTCCAAATCAGACAAATTATATATGAAAAATGATCAGAAAAATCCAATCTATCCATCTGTACTATTTTCATGCATGATTAAACAAGTTAACTTGATGTTTAATGCAGAACAAGGAAAAGCACTTTAAAAGGCCATGTTTGAGTTTGAAATTTGAATCTTTGATTCAAATTGGTTCAAACCCTTCTGGTTTTAGTTGCATTAGCCCAACACACTCATATTGCCATGTTTCATGCATGCATCATATTGTTGCATATTGTTTGGTGATGGTTGTGTATCGGTGTTCTTTGCGGCAGGATCTGCCTCCAAGGAGTACCGTGATTACCCTAACGAAGAACCGTATCAGTGCATTGAACCATCAGGCAAGCAACCAACCATTTGATCATATCGATACAATCCCATGTTCTTGCTCCTGCTCTCTCTTACTGCATTAAGACAACGCGTTTCAAACTGCTGTGTGCTACGGTAGTTGAACCCATTTCCTCTGCATGACCTGTCATTGCCACAGTAACTAGATGAAACCCACTAGCATGTGTAGGAGTTGATTGAGCCATATGTATGTGTTGTTCCTACCTTGCTATGCCTGCTATGCTTAGAGTCGTGTCAGGTCTGGTTCATCTGGGTGATGGCTAGAGTGAAATGATTATGTCAGTAATGAGAGTGGTGTGGTGAACACGATTTGGTAAAGGTATCGATGAGAGGCCATGTAGGAGTACATGGTGGGTTGTTTCATTGAAGCCGACCTTAAGCACTGAGATCTATATGTGTGATTTAAGATACAGCTACTACCATGCATTGGGCCCTGAAATATGACCCCGCTCGACTTCTTATTCACCCTAGCTCTCTGTCCAGGAGTTGCACGTAGTTTCTGGTGTTTGTAGCCTACTGGAGGCCGTGGACAGCGCTGACCGTAGGGGTGGGCTGTGATGCGGTAGGTACGTGGCACGGTGTACCGAATACCCGTTAGGTATTTCGGGAACCCTGTTCACATCGTTCGGGGCCGTATGGGAAACCTCGGCCGGACTCCCTGCGGATGGAACCTGGATAGGCGATAAACCTGGACTAGAGGCTTAAGTGTTTAGGTAGGTCGTGGTCTACACCCACGTTGGCTTTCGCTTGAAGTCTGCCGAGCACATGTCGTGTGCAGACGCTAAGTGGTGGAAACATGTATGAAGAAGTACACCCCTGCAGGGTTATCATGATCTATTCGAATAGCCGCGTCCGCGGTAAAGGACTACTTGGTTGCCTATACAGTTCATAAACAAGTAAATGGAAACTACTAAAAGCCTCAAGATAAGTGTGAGTGCCGAGGATGGCTCTTCCGTAGGGAGACGGAGGTGGATCCTCGGTAGTGTATTGAAGTGGTGAGTAATGGACTCGTGTGCGCAAAACCATTTCAAGTTGGAGTCTCGTAGGTTAGCCTAGCCAAGAGTCAAAGCTGGCTTGCTGCAATAACTCCACCAACCCTTCTTGATAATATGCATGTATGTAGGTTCTGATGTAAGTCTTGCTGAGTACCTTTGTACTCATGTTGCTATAATCTACATTTTACAGAAGACGCTGCAACCCCTTCTGATGGGTTCTACGTAGACGTTGACATCAACGAGTAGGCTAAAGACCCAGGTGGTGATCCTGAGCTTGTGAAGGACCACGTAGTATAGCTAGGCTTTCCAAGCCTCTTTTATCTTTCTAGTTGTCTGTACTAAGACAAGTTACTTCCGCTGCTGGTTTGTATGACTGTATGACTTGAATGCTGGGTCGTGAGACCCGTACCTTGTGTATGTTATGTATGGTTCTCTGAACCTTAAATAAAGTACTTGTGTCATAGAGTCATGTTGTGATGCCTTGTTGTATTTGCACATATCGAGCATATTGTGTGTATGATTGAAATGCTTGGTATGTGTGGGATCTGACTATCTAGTTGTTTATCTTTAGTAGCCTCTCTTACCGGGAAATGTCTCCTAGTGTTACCGCTGAGCCATGGTAGCTTGCTACTGCTCTGGAACACTTAGGCTGGCCGGCATGTGTCCTTCTTCGTTCCGGTGTCTGTCCCTTCGGGGAAATGTCACGCATTGAGTACCGGAGTCCTGTTAGCCCGCTACAGCCCGGTTTACCGGAGTCCTGCTAGCCCAGTGCTATAGCCCGGACCCACTTGCTGATGACCGACACATTCGAAGCTGGGTCATGGATGCCTGTCCCTGTAAGTCTGTGCCACTTTGGGTTTACGACTAGTCATGTCAGCCCGGGCTCCTTATCATATGGATGCTAGCGACACTATCATATACGTGAGCCAAAAGGCGCAAACGGTCCTGGGCAAAGGTAAGGCGACACCCGTGGGGATACCGTGCGTGAGGCCGCAAAGTGATATGAGGTGTTACCGGCTAGATCGATGTGACATCGAGTCGGGGTCCTGACAGCGTTGGCATCAGAGCCGGACTGCCTGTAGGTTCTCCAAACCAAACTGGTCGATGTTGAGTCTAGAAATTCTTTAGTTATATGTAGGGGAATTGTTTGTGGGTTGGAACGTAAGGCTCTTTTTACTCCTTTATCTTATGACATTCTGATCTGAGTCAGTCTATTCTTCCACCGGGGGTTAAGGAATTAGGATCTTTTCTCTCTATCAGGATCACGTGTTACTAATCAGTAGTACCTTATAAGTTTGATGGATACAAGCCTAGTTCAATTCTACTATCACATTATGTTGCTAGGATGGACTCAGAACTTGATATGATGATGTTGAGTGTGTATGTAATCCTTTGTCAAATGTCTCAAAATCCTTCTTGAGCATTTACAGCTGTTATGCTGCCGAAATTTTGCTAGAAATTCTAATGCCGTTGCATTATGATTGTGCTTTCAGATGGCCACTCGCGACCTCAATCAAGTGGTTCGCCTGACTCGATGCCTAGATGTACCCGGCCATACTGCCATGTTGGTCAGGGTAATGACTGAGGCTGGATACCGTTGGTATCCTGAGTACACGGTCGAAGAGCAATTCCGAGACTTTAATCAAAGCCAGTATCTCTGCACCGTCAGGATATTTCCATCTTATCCTGGGTCCACCGAGCCCCTTCACTGCTCCTATGGACTCAGGGTTACTATTGAGATGGCTGTGCAGGACGCCGCCTACTCTATGATGACCATCATGCGAGTCAGATCTGGTCTATTTCGGGACTCTGATTTCCGGTATATGCCAGGATCACTTCCGGGAGCACAAGGGTATCTTCAGGCTATCTATGCTGACCCCACTCAGGAGGATTCACGGACTCGCACCACTGTTGAGATGCTCGAGGATAAGGACCGTGAAAATCGGACCTTGAGGTTAGAGCTCTTCAATACCCGTGCTGACCACTGGGCCACATTGACTCGGTTTGCACCGGCGGTGCAAGCTGGATATTCGGATATGCGCGATCTCTATCCTGTGAGATCTGCTCTACCAGACGTGATGGGTTGGCGTGATGTAGGAGGCATCACCCCACCTCGCGGTCCCCACAGGCCACCGTCTATTGGTCCAAGACCTCATCCTAGTCCCTATGGTCCACAAGCTCCGCGAGATCGTCTGTTTCCGGATGATCATGTTGAGCTTCCAGGCTATGGAGGTGACTTCTACGAGGACTACTACGGATCGGTCTGAGTTAAGTGGTAGTATCACTAGTTCGCACTATCTGTGTCGTCTATCGTCCCGCGTGACTCGTGGGATATGACCTAGTTTGTACTCTTTCCGGAGGTGTAGAAAAATAATGTATAGGAGCTTGGGATGCCTCCGATGAGATGTAATCCTCTTTTCACCGTAATAGTACTTTGTTTGGTCTTGTACTAAACCCTGTATGGTGTGTATGACGATGGAATAAAGAAGCAGTTTCTGTATCTACCATGTCATACGGATGATCATCTTGCATTTCGAGTTATTCCTTACATGTTGTATCCTATGTCGGAATTTTATCATTCTGACTAAATCATTGTCTTGTTTACCTAGGATGGTCAACACACGCACTAACCCTGCTCCTCAAGAGCAGGCCGAAGGCAGTGAAGTCAGGGATGCAAATATGCCTCATCCTCCTTCCCTAGCCGAGGTTATGATGGAAGCTGAGAGAAACAAGCGGGAGACCAACCGTTTGTTGGAGCGTATTGAACAGAACACAGCACACCATCAGAGGACTAACGTGGTGTCACTCAGTGATTTTATCAAATTACATCCACCCACGTTCCACCACTCCGTCGAGCCTCTCGACGCTGATGACTGGCTTCGCAGTATCTCTCACAAGCTGCGTTCCGCGCTAGTAGCTGAGGCTGACAAGGTCACCTTTGCTGCATATCATCTTGAAGGCCCCGCCAGTCTATGGTGGGAGAATTATGGAGCTATGCGCCCAGCGGGCCATGTCACTACTTGGGCTGAATTCAGTGAGGCTTTCCGTGAACATCACATTCCGGAGGGTCTCATGGACCGTAAACGTGAGGAATTTTGCAATTTCACCCAAGGCCGACTCTCTGTGGATGCTTACAGCAGGGAGTTTGGTAACCTCGCACGATATGCAACTGAGGAAGTTTCTACTGATGCCAAGAAGCAAGCAAGGTTCCGTAAGGGACTTAGTCCTGAGCTTCGCCGCGACCTCCGTCTGCATGAGTGCACATCTTTTCAAAAACTTGTTAACAAGGCCATCAGTGCTGAAACTGGTCAGACCGATTATGACGCAACACGCAAGCATGGCCGTGACGCGGGTTCCTCATCCGGTGCTGGTCCTCAGAAGCGCCGCGTGTGGGTGCCCAACACCGCCCTGCCACCCAGGTTCACACCGAGGCCATCTTTCCAGGCGCCTCGCCCTGTTCAACAGTCTGCTCCAGCCAAGCCCTATGGGGGTCCAACCAACAATGCTCCTCCACGTACCAGTTCCGTGACTTGTTTCAAGTGTGGGGAATCTGGCCACTATATGCGTGAGTGTCCCCAGACCAACCCCAACCAATCTGCTAAAGCTGTTGGCCGTGGCAAGCCGACAGGGAAAGTGTTCCACGCCAAGCCGGCCACCGCCTCACGTGGCCATGTCAACTGTATCTCTGTCGAAGAAGCTCAAGAGGATCCCAACGTCGTTCTTGGTACGCTTCTTGTTAATTGCCACCCGACATCTGTTCTTTTCGATACAGGAGCCTCTCATTCATTTATATCCGAGAACTATGCTCGTTTGCATAACACCGCATTCTGTGACATGCCATCCACTATGGAAATTTCTACTCCTGGTTCTAGATGGCAGACCTCCAGGGTAAGTTATGGAAATGAAATCCAAGTCGACAGACTTGTTTTCCTTGCATCTCTGATAGCTCTCAAATTTTCAGATATTAATATCATTTTGGGTATGGACTGGATGTCAGCTCATCATGCCAAAATTGATTGCTTCTCTAGGACTGTTCAACTCACTCATCCTTCGGGGAAGATAGTCAATGTCTTGACCCGATTAGCCAAGCGACAATTATATTCTCTTAACGCCAGCCCTTTGCCAGACCTTGAGGACGTTCCGGTAGTCCGTGACTTCCCGGATGTCTTCCCAGAGGAATTGCCAGGTGTTCCACCTGACAGGGATGTTGAGTTCGTGATAGACCTCATTCCAGGAACTGTTCCGATTGCTAGAAGACCCTATAAGATGGCACCACTAGAACTAGCCGAGCTTAAGAAACAACTCGATGAGTCCTTGAAAAAGGGTTTCATCCGACCTAGTTCATCTCCGTGGGATTGCCCCGTCCTCTTCGTCAAGAAGAAGGATGGTACGGACCGGATGGTTGTAGATTATCGACCTGTCAATTTGGTCACAATCAAGAACAAATATCCGCTCCCTAGGATCAACGACCTGTACGATCAGCTCGCCGGATCCTCAGTCTTCTCCAAGATGGATTTGAGGTTGGGCTACCATCAAATCAAAATCAGAAACGGGGACATCCCTAAAACGGCCTTCGTTACTCGTTATGGCCAATACGAGTACACCGTCATGTCCTTCGGTTTAACCAACGCTCCAGCCACCTTTTCTCGGTTAATGAACTCAATCTTCATGGAGTATTTGGATAAATTCGTCGTAGTTTATCTCGATGATATACTCATCTACTCCAAGAACGAGGAAGAACATGCCGAACATCTAAGGCTAGTGTTGAAGAAACTTCGAGAGCACCGCCTTTATGCCAAGTTTTCCAAATGTGAATTCTGGTTGTCGGAAGTGACCTATCTGGGTCATGTAATATCTGGTAAAGGTATTGCTGTTAACCCTGAGCGAGTTCAAGCCGTCCTTAATTGGACTCCACCTGAATCGGTCAAGCAAGTTCGAAGTTTTCTGGGCTTAGCGAGCTATTGTCGTCGCTTTGTCGAGAACTTCTCCAAAGTTGCCAAACCTCTAACCGAACTCCTCAAGAAAGATAAGAAGTTCGAATGGACTCCACAATGTGAGCACAGCTTTCAGGAACTGAAAAGACGCCTGACTTCTGCTCCCGTACTGGTACCGCCAGACTTCTCCAAGGACTTTGTTATCTACTGCGACGCCTCGCGACAAGGACTAGGTTGTATTCTCATGCAAGATCGACACGTAATTGCTTACGCTTCACGGCAATTGCACCCACATGAGGAGAATTATCCTACTCATGATTTAGAGCTTGCAGCTGTAGTCTATGCACTTAAAACCTGGCGACATTACCTCCTCGGTAATCGTTGCGAAATATTCACTGATCACCAAAGTCTGAAGTACATCTTCACCCAACCGGATTTGAATCTCAGGCAAAGACGTTGGGTCGAGTTGATCACAGATTTCGACTTAGGAATAACTTATACCCCAGGGAAAGCCAACGTCATGGCTGATGCGCTAAGTCATAAATCTTATTGTAACAACCTAATGTTACAACAAAGTCAACCGCTTCTCCATGAGGAATTTCGGAAGCTTAACCTTCACATTGTTCCTCAAGGATTTCTTTCCACCTTGGTGGCGAAACCTACTCTTACGGATCAAATCATCGCTGCCCAGAAGCGAGATAAGGGAATATCTAAAATCAAGGAGAACATTGCTAGCGGAGGTGCTAGTTGTTTCTCCACAAATGATCATGGTGTTGTATATTTTGAGAACCGTTTAGTGGTTCCCAAGAACCAGCATCTACGGCAGTTGATCCTTAAGGAGGCTCATGAATCTCCTCTCACCATTCATCCCGGTAGTGCCAAGATGTATCAGGACCTACGCCAGAGGTTCTGGTGGACTAGGATGAAGAGAGAAATTGCTCAATATATTGCTAATTGCGATGTCTGTCGTCGTGTAAAAGCAGAGCATCAACGGCCTGCTGGCACCCTTCAACCCTTAGCTATTCCTGAATGGAAATGGGATAAAATTGGTATGGATTTCATTACCGGGTTTCCCAGGACCAAGAGAGGGAATAATGCTATCTTCGTCGTTGTCGATCGTCTTTCCAAAGTAGCCCATTTCCTACCTGTTCGTGAGAGTATAACCGCTAGTCAATTGGCGGACTTATACATCTCCCGGATAGTGTCTCTCCATGGTGTTCCTTTGGAAATTAATTCGGATCGAGGAAGTCTTTTCACCTCTCGATTTTGGGAAAGTTTCCAAAATGCTATGGGAACCCGTCTCTCCTTTAGCACCGCTTTCCACCCTCAGTCGAGTGGTCAAGTGGAACGCGTCAACCAGATTCTAGAAGACATGCTTCGAGCCTCTGTTATCTCATTCGGAATGGATTGGGAGAAGTGCCTTCCATTTGCCGAATTCGCTTACAACAACAGCTATCAATCTAGCTTGGGTAAAGCCCCTTTTGAAGTTCTCTATGGACGACGGTGTCGAACACCCCTTAACTGGTCAGAGACCGGGGAAAGACAATTCTTTGGCCCGGATATGATTCAGGAAGCAGAAGAACAAGTTCGCATCGTTCGTGAAAAGTTGAAAACAGCCCAATCTCGTCAAAAGAGTCAATATGACCAAAAACATAAGGCTATGACTTTCGAGGTTGACGAGAAGGCTTATCTTCGGGTCACCCCTCTGAAGGGAACCCATCGTTTCGGTATTAAAGGCAAATTGGCTCCTCGTTACATTGGACCTTTTCGCATTCTCGCCAAACAAGGAGAAGTTGCCTACCAGTTGGAACTACCTCCGCACCTCTCCAGAGTCCACGATGTCTTCCACGTTTCTCAACTCAGGCGTTGCTTCTCGGATCCTATCCGTGGAGTGGACCATGAAACGCTTGATCTCCAAGATAATCTTACATATCGGGAGTACCCCATTCGTATCCTCGATCGGGCCGAGCGTACCACTCGACATCATAATATCAAGTTTCTCAAAGTTCAATGGTCGCACCATTCTGAGGATGAAGCAACTTGGGAAAGGGAGGATCATCTTCGACTCGAGTATCCCGCCTTCTTCCCGGGGGAACCCAAATCTCGGGACGAGATTCTTTTGAGTGGGGGTGAGTTGTCACACCCTAGCTAGTCATGCATTAGAGTGTTGCATCATGTTTACTCTTTCATCAGAAACCTGAAATGGGGATGACAGAACCCCCAAGTCCCCTCTGAAACCAACTAGGGTTTACTAAAAACTTTTTCAATGAACCTGAAATGCCCTTCTAAAATGCCCATCATTTTTGTCTTGGTTCAGAACCTCTGCCAAAAGTGGTGCACATTTTCCTAGGCCATCCTAGGGTTTTTGAATTAACTCATAAGTATTTGAATTTGGGCATTTAAAATTATATAAAATATTTAAATGCTCAAATAACTCCAAACTAAAATGT
Source organism: Triticum aestivum (assembly GCF_018294505.1). NCBI lineage: Eukaryota > Viridiplantae > Streptophyta > Magnoliopsida > Poales > Poaceae > Triticum > Triticum aestivum. The sequence goes on from NC_057803.1 coordinate 499,648,052, forward strand.
TTCATGTTGGAAATAATCCAACTATGGACCAGGAGTAGTTTGGTGATTTTAGGAGTAGCCTAAGTATTTTATTTAATTCAACAAAGTGGCAGAAGTATTAATAAAAACAGAAAACAGAAAAAAAAATGGGAAAAGGCTTACCTGTCGCCCAGCACCGGCCCACCTGCCGGCCCAGCCCAGCACCGCGCCAGCGAGCTGCTTGCCGGCCAGGCAGGCAGGCAGGTGCTCGACGGCGAGCACCGCATGGGTGCCACGCACCTGCTCGTCGCCTCGCCGCCTCCCTCGCCCGGCTAACGCCGTGAATCGGCCTCCCTCTCTCCCCCGAACCCCCCAGACACCCCCTCTCCTCTCCAGCTCCTCTCCCTCGCTCTCCCACGCCATGGCCGACGCCATCGCCGCCACCCCCTCGCCGTAGCCACGCCCTCCGTCAACCCCACGCCGTGCTGCCATGTCCAGGAGCTCCGCCGCCGTCCACTTCATCGAGCTAGCCGAGCCCCGTGTGCTCGTGCGGCCCGAGACCACCGCACCGACCTCGCCCGAGCTCAACGTCGCCGGAGATCCCCTTCAACGCCGTCGCCGCCTCAGCTCGTCCCCGACCCCGCCGGTGGCCTCTACGGGAGCGCTGTGAGCCCAGCTATCTCTCCGACCCTCTCTCTCTCATTCCCGAGCCGTGTAGCCACCGCACGAAGATCACCCGCACGCACCGCCGCGGATCTCGTCGCCGACGTGCTCCCGGCCATCCTCCGGCCAACCCGCGGTGTCCAACGCACTCACCACGCTGCGTTGGACCCAACCGTGCACTCCTCGCACCTCACCGATCCCCCTAGCGACAAGTTCGACTTTGGCCGAACTCCGGTGGCCGCCAAAGTCGTCGCCGGCGCCAACTCCGGCCACCCCGACCCCAACGGACTCCACCAAGAGCTGCGGCTCGACCTCAGCTCCGCTCTGGTGCCCTCTGCGGCTCGTTTGGTTGCCGGAACGGCAAAAATCACTTCCGCCGCCGCGTCGGGCTCGCCGGCGGCTAAACGCCGGTGCAGCCGACCCGGGTTTGACCACGGGTGGGCCCTGGTTGACTCCCCTGAGTCAATGACAGGTGGGGCCCAACCCTGTTAATTAAACAGGTTTAGTTTTAATTAAACTTTTAATTAATTTAATCATTCTGACATGCGGGACCCACTGTCAGGTTTGACCCAGATGTGTTCCGTTGACCTGCTGATGTCACACTGACGTCAGGCTGACGCAATAATTGATTTTCTGGAATTATTCTAATATAGGAAATTCCAGAATATAATTTAAACTTCAAAAATTCATAACTTTTATTCTGTAACTCCAAATCAGACAAATTATATATGAAAAATGATCAGAAAAATCCAATCTATCCATCTGTACTATTTTCATGCATGATTAAACAAGTTAACTTGATGTTTAATGCAGAACAAGGAAAAGCACTTTAAAAGGCCATGTTTGAGTTTGAAATTTGAATCTTTGATTCAAATTGGTTCAAACCCTTCTGGTTTTAGTTGCATTAGCCCAACACACTCATATTGCCATGTTTCATGCATGCATCATATTGTTGCACATTGTTTGGTGATGGTTGTGTATCGGTGTTCTTTGCGGCAGGATCTGCCTCCGAGGAGTACCGTGATTACCCTAACGAAGAACCGTATCAGTGCATTGAACCATCAGGCAAGCAACCAACCATTTGATCATATCGATACAATCCCATGTTCTCGCTCCTGCTCTCTCTTACTGCATTAAGACAATGCGTTTCAAACTGCTGTGTGCTACGGTAGTTGAACCCATTTCCTCTGCATGACCTGTCATTGCCACAGTAACTAGATGAAACCCACTAGCATGTGTAGGAGTTGATTGAGCCATATGTATGTGTTGTTCCTACCTTGCTATGCCTGCTATGCTTAGAGTCGTGTCAGGTCTGGTTTATCTGGGTGATGGCTAGAGTGAAATGATTATGTCAGTAATGAGAGTGGTGTGGTGAACACGATTTGGTAAAGGTATCGATGAGAGGCCATGTAGGAGTACATGGTGGGTTGTTTCATTGAAGCCGACCTTAAGCACTGAGATCTGTATGTGTGATTTAAGATACAGCTACTACCATGCATTGGGCCCTGAAATATGACCCCGCTCGACTTCTTATTCACCCTAGCTCTCTGTCCAGGAATTGCACGTAGTTTCTGGTGTTTGTAGCCTACTGGAGGCCGTGGACAGCGCTGACCGTAGGGGTGGGCTGTGATGCGGTAGGTACGTGGCACGGTGTACCGAATACCCGTTAGGTATTTCGGGAACCCTGTTCACATTGTTCGGGGCCGTATGGGAAACCTCGGCCGGACTCCCTGCGGATGGAACCTGGATAGGCGATAAACCTGGACTAGAGGCTTAAGTGTTTAGGTAGGTCGTGGTCTACACCCACGTCGGCTTTCGCTTGAAGTCTGCCGAGCACATGTCGTGTGCAGACGCTAAGTGGTGGAAATATGTATGAAGAAGTACACCCCTGTAGGGTTATCATGATCTATTCGAATAGCCGCGTCCGCGGTAAAGGACTACTTGGTTGCCTATACAGTTCATAGACAAGTAAATGGAAACTACTAAAAGCCTCAAGATAAGTGTGAGTGCCGAGGATGGCTCTTCCGTAGGGAGACGGAGGTGGATCCTCGGTAGTGTATTGAAGTGGTGAGTAATGGACTCGTGTGCGCAAAACCATTTCAAGTTGGAGTCTCGTAGGTTAGCCTAGCCAAGAGTCAAAGCTGGCTTGCTGCAATAACTCCACCAACCCTTCTTGATAATATGCATGTATGTAGGTTCTGATGTAAGTCTTGCTGAGTACCTTTGTACTCATGTTGCTATAATCTACATTTTACAGAAGACGCTGCAACCCCTTCTGATGGGTTCTACGTAGACGTTGACATCAACGAGTAGGCTAAAGACCCAGGTGGTGATCCTGAGCTTGTGAAGGACCACGTAGTATAGCTAGGCTTTCCAAGCCTCTTTTATCTTTCTAGTTGTCTGTACTCAGACAAGTTACTTCCGCTGCTGGTTTGTATGACTGTATGACTTGAATGCTGGGTCGTGAGACCCGTACCTTGTGTATGTTATGTATGGTTCTCTGAATCTTAAATAAAGTACTTGTGTCGTAGAGTCATGTTGTGATGCCTTGTTGTATTTGCACATATCGAGCATATTGTGTGTATGATTGAAATGCTTGGTATGTGTGGGATCTGACTATCTAGTTGTTTATCTTTAGTAGCCTCTCTTACCGGGAAATGTCTCCTAGTGTTACCGCTGAGCCATGGTAGCTTGCTACTGCTCTGGAACACTTAGGCTGGCCGGCATGTGTCCTTCTTCGTTCCGGTGTCTGTCCCTTCGGGGAAATGTCACGCATTGAGTACCGGAGTCCTGTTAGCCCACTACAGCCCGGTTTACCGGAGTCCTGCTAGCCCAGTGCTACAGCCCGGACCCACTTGCTGATGACCGACACGTTCGAAGCTGGGTCATGGATGCCTGTCCCTGTAAGTCTGTGCCACTTTGGGTTTACGACTAGTCATGTCAGCCCGGGCTCCTTATCATATGGATGCTAGCGACACTATCATATACGTGAGCCAAAAGGCGCAAACGGTCCCGGGCAAAGGTAAGGCGACACCCGTGGGGATACCGTGCGTGAGGCCGCAAAGTGATATGAGGTGTTACCGGCTAGATCGATGTGACATCGAGTCGGGGTCCTGACATCTTCAGTCGAGCGTGCAGCAGCCGACGCCCTCGGCTGGCGCGCCGCTTCAATGGCAAATGAAGTGAGAGGTCGCGTCCGTCCTGAGCCGCCTTCAATGTAGAGCGACGCGCTCTATAGCGGCATGAATGTGGGTAGCTGGCGCCGGATGGGAAAAGCGCGCAGAAGGAGGAAGGGACTTTTGGTGGGCCAGGGTGGTCAAGCGGGTTTGGGATCGGTCCGGACTCGTGCAAAACTCTCCCACGTTTGTCTCCAGTTTACGGGAGAAAACGCGTCCGAAGCGCTGCAGACCCATACAAAATCGTGTTGGATGGCTTTCATGGTCTAAATAACACGGTTCGTATGGTTGCAGGAGGTTTGAGAGTTGGCGTTGGAGATACCAAGAAAAGAAATAGCCCTAGCTATCGTGCTCTCCAGCTCGGCATATGCATGTTATTTTTTGAGCATGGCATATGCATATTCGTAGGCCACAATCAAACGTTAAATCTTAGGTCACTACTTTTTCAACATTTGGTTGAAACTTTAAAGAATATTAAATAAAAAATATACGCTGAAATCGGGAAGTTGGCGGTGGACTGCGCGTAGCGGCGTAGAACGCCGGCTCCATTTCCCTTCCCTTGAGCTGTCTGCCCATTGACCATCTGCATCTGCACAACTGCCAACAACTTGTTCAACTTACAAAATAGCCCCTCCCGAGACACGGAACCACCAAAAGGCCCATTCCAGAGCTGAAACACAGGGTGGTTGGGTGGGAGAGAGGACGACTCCAAATCTCATCTCGTCTTCTCCGCCGCCGGCAAGCCAGCCAGCCATGCCTACCTCCCCGGCCGCCTCCGCCGGAGCCGTCGCCTCCCCCTCCGGATCCTCCCCGGCCTCCGCCGCCGCGTCGGCGGCCGACTCGGCCACCCCGTCCTGGTGGGAGTCCGTCTCCCAGGCGCGCTCCCGCATCCTCGCGCTCGCCTCCATCCTCCCACCCGAGGTCTCCCCCGGCGTGTCGGCTCTCGCGGACTCCGACCGCCCCGCCCGCGCCCTCCTCCGCTCCGCCGCCGCCTACGACGCCCTCTCCGGGGCGCTCCGCGCGGGGGGCGGCGCCGACGACCCCGCCTGCCACTGGCTCTACGACACGCTCCTCTCCCAGGACCCCGACCTCCGCCTCGCCGCGCTCGCCTTCCTCCCGCTCCTCTCGTCGCTCTACCTCCTCCGCCTGCCTCCCGCGCTCCCATCCTCGCTATCTGGCTTCGAGGCCGTCCTCCTCGCCGTCTACTCTTCCGAGGCCAAGAGCCGCCAGGGAAAGCCCGTGCTTGTCCATGTCCCCGACCTCTCCGTCCCCTCCCTGTACCACACTCCGCAGTCCAGCCCCAGCTCGAGATCGCCTCGCCGGCCGCACCCGCCGCCGATCCCCCCTCCTCCCGCAAATGTGGTGGTGGGCGTGCTGTCGCCGCCGCTGGAGCCACAGGCTGCAGTGAAGTCGACCAAGCGCGCGGGGATTATAGGGGTCGCCTTTGAGGCGTACTACGCCAAGATCGCCCAGATGCCCCCTGCATCCAAGGTGGATGCCTGCAATGCGGTGGCTGCCTGGGCGGGGCAGTACTGCAGATGCCGTTTTGAGCTTGATGAAGAGTTGGAGGTGGAGGAAGGGGATTCTCTGGGCTCCATGTCGCCATTGTCCACCGATGCTGAGAATGGGAATGGGAAAGCCCTGGAGGAAGAATTGGCAAAGCTGAGTGTCAATGGAGACAGCAGTGGACGGAATTGTGGTAAGGAGGAGGAGGTAAGGGAGGCAAGGGTGCAGCTACCGTGGGAGTTTCTGCAGCCAGTGATGAGGGTTCTTGGGCACTGCTTGCTCGCGCCACTGAACCCAATGGAGGTGCGGGATGCCGCCGCAGAAGCTGTGCGGGTTGTCTATGCCCGTGCATGTCATGACCTTGTGCCACAGGCAATTCTGGCAGCCCGGAGCTTGATTGAGCTTGACAAAAGCGCCCGCAAGGCTGCCAAGGCAGCAGCTGTAGCGGCCTCCGGAATAATGGTAGCCTCTGGCACAGCTGGAAGCACCGCATCGAGCTCCAGACCAAGTTCCAAGCCAAACACGCCGAGCAAGCAACGCAAACCTGACATGCTGCTTGTGTCCAAATGAGGTCAATTGCTCTGCATTTTGTGAAATTGTTTGTCACTGAAATGTCGACCAAGCCTAGTATACATTGCATGCGGAAGATTGTTTGTTATGGCTCGCAAAACTGCTGGCTTGGTATGTTATGGCTCGAAAGACTGCTGGCTTGGTATGTTGCCAACTCTGTATTGTATGTTAACTTGTCTTATGTAGTTATGTTACTCGTTGCATATAGTTCACAAATCAATATATTTTATGATCCTGCTTGTGGGTTGGTGAGGAGATTCAGTTGGAGTGTATACTGTTGGTAATGGTTATTGTTGTAAATTTCAATCATATTCTGTTTGTCCATGTATTTCTTGCAATGCTCTGCACTTGAAGATGTTCTGTTTGTAGGTTGCAACTTTTTTTTTTCAACTGAAACAGTAGGAGAGTTTTGTAATTTAGTTCTAATTAAACAGATATACAAAGCAGTGTACAACGATGCAAGGGCAGTTAAAAATGATCAAAAGAAGGATTACAGGTTGATTCGTAGCTACTCGGTTTCTGATAGTAGTATCAGTTGAGTTTGCTACTTGCTAGTAGATGGATTGAATAAGCAATGCATTCCAGGGACATGTTGGATGATTTGAAATTGGTTCTGATTCTTCTTTCTGCTTTCTTCTATGGAGATATTGAGCATTCTTGGATTGATGCCAAAAATTGGCATGCTAATATTTGGCATCGACCAATTATTGGCTAGTAATTTCTTGTTTACCAAATTTTCTTGCCAACCTCACATAAAGTTGCCAGCTTTTGCCAAGTCTGGGCTTTGCCAATACACATTGGCTAGCCAAATCTTGGTAGTGAACCAATGCCCATCTTCACAAATTCATAATCGATTTCTGTTTTCACTTGAAGCATGATTTATACTCCCTCTGTCCTGAATTACTTGTCGCAGAGATTCATTTCCGCACTAGTTAATTCGGGGCGGAGGGAGTAGTAGTTAAAAAGTGTTAGAATGCACTAATTAGCTGCTGCATGAGGCTAGATTTTCATCTTTGTGAGCTTCTGTAACTCAATATGAAGCAACTTGGGCATTATTGTGATCGTTTAGCACTTAGTCTACTAGATTGTGCATTATTATGGTCAGTGCAGCTTGATTGTTATGGATTGGAAACCCATTGGTTTTGTTATGCAGCTAACTCTGTATTCTGTGTTAATTGCCTCAAGTTACTTGTTCCTTATACTAGTTCACAAATCAATCTTCATGACTGCATTTTCTGATTGATAATTGAGTGCGATCCTTGCTGGCTTTTATTATAGTCCCAATTTTCATTGTGCTGTTCATATATTTCTTATGTATGTATAGTATTTTGATGAAAAAGTTATTCTCTTTCAGTACTATCTGATGGAAATAGCATAAGCTGCAACACATTGTGTATTCATGTGTCCCTAGGTTTTTAAAGCACCCCCACTTGCTGACTCATATTATTATATATACTCAGTCTGAAAGTTGGACTTTTTAATTGTTTAAATTAAGTCATAGTGAAAATTCCAAAATGAGAACATAAAGATCTGGCCAATCTGCTCTGCTTGCATGACAATGTGATAAAATGGTTGTTTTTGTATGCCATGCATCGAATATATAAACCATGTTAGTGATTCTCAGACTGGATTCAATGTAAAGCTAGGGACAAGTGTTGAAAATTTTCCTTTAGAAATGAAGGTGTTGCATTCCATAGTAGGTGATGTTAAATTACTGCATTATAAAGCAATTGAGTGCCTATTTGAACCTAGAAGATGTGATTTTGCACAGCATGGGCATTAAGATTGGGTGGCGCAAACTGAGCACGCTCTTGTTTCATTCCCCAATGTGCGTTGCTACCTCTCTAGCACTAGTTATAGTTCCAGCACGCTTACTTACTTTCGGCATATGTATCCACTCCTTTTTTCTAAATGTTAAGGAGTGTACGTATCCACTCTGATTTTACCCCTAACGTGCAGTGTGTATACACCCGGTGCTGTGGCTCAGTAAACCGTTGGCTTTGTATGCAGCCAACTCTGTATTTGTATGTTGACTTGCCTTATGCTGTTGCATATAGTCCATGAATCGATTTTGTTGCAATATCACTGTCATTGCGGACTGGTTTGCCCGCGTATTTCTTGCACTATTGCGTGCAGATGTTTCTATTCAAGTCTGCTACTAGCAGTTTTACTAGTGGTCTAATGCATTTCAGTCTTGAGACTTAGAGTCATGGAAACGGCTACTGAGCTGAAGACAGATCGTTGTGGTGCCGGTCTCTGCTTTGCTTTAAATTAGGAGTAGATATCATCATCTAAAAAAAAAGGAGTAAGTAGATATCATGATATGAAGTTATAATGGATCATCGTATGAAGTTATAATGGATCATGAAAGTTAGTTATACCTGGGTTTTGTCCTTTTACTGGGTTGTACGTACACGGTGGAAGTTTACTTATCCCCTGCTTGGAATGGGGGTGCTCCTTGTCCCCGGTGTTTCTAATCCAAGCGGGCCCTGAGTGGGCGTAAATTGAAAAAAATACCAATCAGAGCAGAGCAAGTTGCCGAGAATTGTCAAATGGCAAATCGAACTTTGATGGTATGCGAAAATAGCGTACTAGCCCTACCGATGCATGCAGGAAGTTGTGACGACCAAGGCCGAGACCAACATGCATGACTGGTTCGTGCTGCCGGAGGACCTCTTGGTCGTCGCCATGGAGGTCCCAGACGTCGTCCGCTCTGGTGCCTTTTGCTCGGCACACTCATGGCACAGACCGGATAGCGATCCTCTTGCTCGCCCTGCCGCCTCCCCACGCCCAAGCAGCTTGCAGAAGCGATGCCATCCATTTCAAATGCCACGGCTGCTGCATCTCACAGCTCCCTCAACGCACAACTTGCCAACCCATGCTTTGGCTCAAATAAGGCCCCAGTTCGGGTGTGATTCAGTTCAGAAACAGGAACAGGAACAAAGAGGATTCAGTTCAGTACGGGCACATATACGGACATGAATTCAGTTCACTACATTTTAGCACTACCCTACAGTTCAGGAACATATAAAAGCATAATAATTGAACAAACATTTTTACTTCACTACTTTGGACAGCCTCATGCAGCAAATGTATTTGTACAAATGAACATGATCGCTGAATATCTACCAAATGCCATCAATTAGCACAAGTTAGCACAGCTTTTTTCCACCAAGTGCTCAACATTATCATCCCAAAAGAACAAAATAGCATGGCATGTAGCAACAATAACAAATCTATCTTTTGAAATGTTCTTTTTCTCCAAATAACCAAAAGCCCATCGATTACCACACTACTTATCACCGACTTTATCCCCAAAGAACAAACTATCCTCTGCTCCAGCTGAAGGTACTAAAATAGAGCCCTAAAGAAGATCTTAAGATGACATATCATCAATTTCACTAGGACCCTGAAAAGATAGACATATTTAAAACATGGCAATATTATAACTAGTTCAGAGAAGATGAAATAGAGGAATATGGAAATACCATCAACAAATTTGTTAGGCTAGGGAAGGCATTGCTGCCTCCCGAGGCCATCGTCCATCGCCGCAGTCACAATCGGGTTCGAGGGAGTCTGCGCCGTAGGAGGCATTGGAGATCGGGAGCAGCGAACCGAAGGCGGCACCGTCAGATGAGCAGGGGTTGACGTGATCGGAAGTGGCGGGAAGAAAGGGGATTTACCCTCTAGACTTCTTCTTCTTCCACCGGCAAACATGCCACCGGCCGAACTGCCGGCCACCGCCTCCTGCAGCCGCCGGCGCTCCCGCGACCGCCCTCCTCTAATCCGTCCCCCACCGTCGGTCTTGCCGCCGCCCCCGGCCATCCCTCTAGCCCCGCCGGCGTCCAGTTTTTTTCTCTGACGAAGCCCCACCACCGCCGTCCACCACCGCCCCCAGCCTAAACCCTAAGATAGATAATGAGGTAGCCCTCCAGTGAGCCCCTTATTTCTCCTTCCTTCTCTCCGGCGAGGCCCTTCTTTCTCCTTCCTTTGTTCAAAATCGACTGGCCACAAAAGCTAAAGTCAGTCGATTGACATTTAGCTACTGTGGTTAAAATTTGCCTTGTTTGTAAGCTCTCTGCAAGCTCTAGAATTTTGCTGAATCATTCGATATATAAGTTGTGATCAACGCATCTAAGTTCTGACAAGATATACAATAACCTGGTGTCTCGTACTTCACTTGTATTTCGTGGCAATGCACAGGTATTTTAGCTAGTTTAACGCTAACATTTGGTGCACAAATATATAATGTCCGGATGTACACGCAGGATTTTTTTTCCTCACTTTTTTAACTTTTAAAATTTGTATTTAGACAATGGGTGCATCTACACCTATAAGCCAAAGTGTAACGCTAACAGCTGGGAGCTCAGGTACGCTCAGCCCCGCTAGTGATGGCTGTAATACTGTCTCTTTCCCTGCACTTCGTAAGAAAGAACGGAATACACAGTCTGGATGATGTCGGTGACGAGGAGCAGGATGCCGGCGGCGAGGGAGAGGAACGTCCACGGGTTCCCGAAGTAGGTGCGCTTGAGGTAGTACCACGACACGTGCAGGAACACGCGCAGGTTGCTCCGGCAGTAGGCCTCCACCTCGCCGTGCAGGGCGCAGAGCGGCGACGCCTCGTCGCAGACCACGTCCCTGGTCATGTCGTTGAGCAGCCGCACCACCGTCTCGTCGCCGTCCACCCACTCGCTCCGGACGATCCCCTTGCGCCGCAGCAGCCGCACGTCGTCCACGCAGCCGACGACGCTCCGCATGAAGAAGACGTAGGCGGTCACGTCGTTGCCGGCGCCGACGTGCAGGGCCTCGAACGCCATCAGGTTCAGGAGCTTGTACTCGGTGGAGTCGTCCACGAAGAGCTGCGGCATGGTGAGGGTGCCGCCCCGGAACCGGACGTCGCAGAGGCAGTCCGCCCGCCCGCTGTGCCGGAACCGGATGCCGGCTTCGTGGAGCTTCCGCGCGGAGCGCACGTCCGCGGGCTTCGCCGCCGGCTCTTCGACCTGTATGTTGCGCTCTGTCCTGCCGGTGGTGTGGAGTAGTAGGCTCCGGCGGTAGATGTCTAGTGGGTGGAGCCCCAGGTGTGGCACTGCCGCTGGGTGCCTGTCAGCATCTGCCACGCCAAGGAAGTTGAGCACCATCCTGTTGATCGTAGCATAGGTCTAGCCACCCAAGAGGCACATAATGGTTAGCACAAAGGCTCAAGATCATGTAGCTCGTATGCTCCCATGGAGGCACTTTGCTATCAGTTAAAAAATGTGAGATATCAATCCATTATATTGGGCTCTGTACTTACCGATGTTTTTCCACCCTCAGCTGCAGCGGCGATCCTGTGGAGCACGAGGAGGGGCAGCTGGTTCTCGACCATGAGCATGTCGCGCTGGACATACGGCGCAATGTACAGCAAGCCGTGCCGGCTGAACACCGGGTCGTTGGGCGCGTAGTCTGGGTGAACGGCATACCTCCGCCCGGCGGCCGCCGCCGTCCTCATCACCTCCAGCAAGAAGCAGCCGTCCACGATCATCATCTCCACGAACCGCTCCCCGCCACCGTCGCGCCACTCGTCGCCGAGGCCGACGTACGCCGCCCGCAGCTGCTCCTCCACCTCCCCCACGGCGGCGACGAGGTCCCGTAGCGGCCTGCCGGCCCGCCGGAGGAGGCGCAGCAGCGCCCTGCGTTTGTGCTGCTCCATGGGCAGCAGGTCGGGGTCTCCGTGGTGGAAGGGGCCCAGGGACACCGTCTGCGGCTTGTAGGCGTCGCCGTTGAGCCTCTTGATGCGCGCCGGGACACGGTAGATGGAGTGCTTCCGCCATTGCTCCACCTCCGACGACGGCTCGTGCTCTTCCAGCAGCGTCTTCTCCACGTCCTCCACCCACGACGTCACCTCAACCATGGCGATTTCAACTAAGTACAGTAATTTGTTGTGCACTGATGGGCGCATGGCACTGTAGAGGAGTATATGTAGAGCAGCAGAAGAGGATAAGCTAAAGCGGTAGCTTGCTTATCGTGTCAGTTTACTAGCGTGCTTTACAGTCTGGCGTTAATTACTCTACACTGCGCATCAAAGCTTTACTATTGACTGAAGGAAGAGAAAAGTGGAGTAACGGAGCACGATAGGTCTACTGGTTGATTTTGGACATCGGGTTGATGTTGATGCTTGGTTTTGTAAGTGTTTATGAATTGAACTTGTTGGAATTTTGCTAGTAGGCTTTTGGCCCAAAACCCAACTAAAATTCTAAAATTCTCTTGGCCCATTCATGTACACATGTGAGTGGAGTGAGTGAGGCTAAAATTTAGTCTCACCCCGGAAGTTGAGAGAGAGTTGTATCTTTTTATAAGGTGAGCTCTTCTACCACTTGTATGAGCATGAGAAGAGAAGACCTACACGCGCGCTCCTCCTCGCTCGCCGCGCCGCGGGTTGCGGGATTGAGCCGAGCCGAGGACAGAGCTATGCACGTTGTCTATATTTTTGCTGCTCGGGAAAATTAATGAGTCATTAATTAATAATTAACGGACGCGTTAATTACTGAACCGTTTTTGATTCTTTTGGATCGTGACGACTTGGACGTGGGGTTTATTCCCACGACCTATCCGGCCCGCACTATATAGTCAGGCAGACGTCTACCTTAGCCGCCGCCGCTTCGTATGGTTTCTCACCACCGTTCCAGATCATTGCGCCGCCAAGCAAGTCTTCTCCATCCCTCCTTTCGGCGTGCACCGGGAGAAGGGACAGCAGGCCTCCGGAACCCCACCTCTCGTGATTCTGTACGGGAGAGGGGCGATCAGGTTTTTGGGGAGCGCACTCGCGCGACTGCTGGCAGCGACGACTTCGCGAACGACGACTTCTTCCCCGACCTCGGCAACCTCGTCCTCGACGACATGGGTGACAACGTCAACGCCGGCGGTGTTGCTCCCGCTGCATCGTATGTGATTCTATTCTTCCTGTTCGAGATCGTGGTAGAATTCATGTTTCTAGTATGTGCCCTAGATGTGATATGTTCATCTGCTACGCTAGTTCACATGATTGGTTTAATCTCTGTTGTTGTAGTTATGATTTATCTTCTGTTTATTCGGATTAAATCTCGTAGTAATTTGTTCATATTTCCAACAGAACTGACAGAAAATTATGGTGCATGCTCATGCGTCCCTGTGAGGAGAAAGACATGATCAAGCAACACCTGGTTTTGTGGTCCTATCATTCCTTTTCTTAAGCACATCCTAGCACTCCTAATTACGCCAAGTATATTTATGTGCGAAAAGAAACTTGAAGTTTTTTCTTTCAATGGAACTTGAAGCACACTACTACAGGGTCAGTCAACAGTCAACACTCACAGGTCAAAAACCACCATGTGATCCGTCGGCGATTTCCGATCAGTGATGACTATGTTATCAGTGACCGGTTATCCGACCAATCAGAAAATACAGTGGCGAGGGGAAGCTCATGACTGACCGCCGCTCCGATTTGGCCCGTCAGTTATGAATGGTTGTGGCTTTTTTTTTTTGAGGGTGAATGGTTGTGGCTTTGATAGTTGTGATTGTATGCTAGTAGTGCTGCAGTGCAGCCCCAACTATAGCGCCACGTACACACATGGACATGATAGTATCAACATTGCATATCATGGCATACACACATACATTACATATCATTACACAATTGCATATTATCAACATTGCATTTCACACATTCCTCTGTATCTTCCTCCTCCCGCGCTGCGTCGCCCGCTCGGCGGCGCCGCCCGACGCTCTCTTCTCTCCTCTGCTGCCTTCTCCGATGTCTCCCGCGGTGGGCCAAGAGCCGCGACCAGCCTCCCCATCAGCGGTCTCCTACTTGGAGGCCCTGCTCGCCCCGGCGGGCAATGCAGACGCGCATACACTTCCGGCGGGATCTAGGGAGCCTTCAATGCGCGCGCAGCGGGCAGTGGGGGAGATTGGTGGCCAGCTTCAATCCGCTGTTGTCGTGCCTGCGCGGTCGACTTTAAGGGCCACCGACAGCCAAGAGCGCATTGATGGCGGTGGGTGGAAGATGGTGGGAAGGGGGAGGCGCCCCCCTTTTTACCAGCGGCCTCCGCCGCGTCCCAAGCCTCAGTTCTCTCACCTCAAAGAGCTGCTATTTTCCAAGGCGAGGGGGAAGTGCTTTAGGTGTCTCGAGCCTGGTCACCGGGTCGCTGGCTGCTCCAATCGTGCTCGCTGCCTTCTCTGCGGCGCGGTGGGGCATAGGGCGAGGTGGTGTGGCGGCGAGCAATCGGCAAGACCGGAGAGAAGCAAGGATCGTGCTGAACCGGTGGTCGTTCTTCCGCCGCCTCCACCAGGCCCCCCACCGAGCTCTGCGGTCCGGGCGCCAATGGAGGCGCCATCGGCTGATGCGGCGGTGCGGCGTGGGCTCGTCATCGCCACGGCAAAGAGGTCGGCGGGGCAGGCCGAGGCGGAGCGGAGACTAACTAGGTGCGCGGTGGTGGCGGTGGTCGTGGGATCGGCAAGGCAGCTCGAGATCGTCGACGTCAAGAGGGCGGTGGACATGAAGTTCCGGATCGAGGAGGAGGCGGTGAAGGTGTCCCTTCGGGCTCTGGGGGAGATGTTGCTCATCTTGCGGCAGTCCGCGACAGGGTGCTGGCTGGCCGGGGTCCGCTCGTGCTAGGACGGATCTCGCTGCTGGTGGCGCCTTGGTCGCGTTTTCGGCGCGCGTCGCCGGCCAAGATGCTATACAAGGTGCGGGTTTGCCTAGAGGGAGTGCCGAAGCATGCTTGGGACGTCGAGTCCGTGGCTTCGTTGTTCGACCCCTCCATGCTCATCGACGGCGTCGACCACGAGGTGCGGAGTGAGGAGGAGACGGGATGTTTCCGGCTGTGAGTGTGGACGGATGCTGTGGAGAAGCTCAAGACTCGCGGTGTGCTTCAGCTGGAAGAATCGATGGAGGATGGCTCGCTCGGGATGCACTTCCCTGAGCTCAACATCACTCAGGAGGTGCCGCGGCGTTGGGTTCAGGTGGCCATGCTTGGGCACCCTGTGCTCATCCACCTCGATCATGTCATCGACTTCACCTGCCCGCCGAGCCCGGATAGTGGGAGGAGCTGCGACAGTGAGATCAGCGGGATGCCGTCGGAGGACGGAATGGTGCCGGACTGGCCCGCTAGGTGGGGCTACAGATGGTTCCTCAACTTTGAAGATGGGGACTTCCCACCACTGCCACCACGTGCCTCCGTTCATTCCAGGCTGCGCTTCCCTGATGCCTATGGTGGCGGTGGAGGAGGAGGGCGGCGAACCTATGGCAGCGGAAGTGGGTTCAGGAAGGCGAGTGTAGGGATGCATCAGGCTGAAGAAGGTCGCAGATCGCACCAAGGGGGGACTGGATCGGGCGGCGGAGTTGGAGGCGGCGGCCGGAGACGCAACGGATGGCCGGAGGAGGGTATGGTCGTGCCGCCGCTGATTGACCTGGGGGAGATCGATGGTGCTCCGGCGGTTGTGGACCCGTTCGCCTGCGCTGATGGCACCCTGGCCATCTCTGATGCACTGCGGCAGGGGCCACATGCGGCGTCGGGCGTGACCACAGCTCAAGATGGCATGGGCGAGGGTGGTCAGCGGTCTGAGGAGGAAGAGCTGCTTGCCCCCTCTCGTGAAAGTCTGCGGGTGCCGGGCGAGGATCAGTCGGCGCAGCCCTCTGCCATGCTGGTGGGAGGAAAAGAGGGAGGAAGACCTGAAGAGGAAGGGGGACGACTCCAGGCGACGCGGTGGGCGACGTGCATGGCTATTCCCATGCAAAAGCGGCGTGTGGCGCAGAGGCGCCCATCCTGGTGGAGCCAGATGGAGAGGAGGAGATGGATGACCGCTTGATGATTGAGGCGGCGGCTGGAGATGGGGGCGTCAACATGGAGCGAGCGGACCTTTTTGGGCCGCTCTCGCCTCGAGAGGCGCCGTCTGGGGGCCTCCTGCTCCTGGGCCGTCAGTTGGAGCCCGAGGGATCCATACCTCATGGCGGCCCGGGGCCCGTCTCGGTGGCGGTCGCTGAAGGGTCTGAGGGTGGGCCGGATGAGGCTGTGGATGAAAATGCGGCGACGCCTGATCCGCTTACAAGCTTCCTCATCTCCTGCTCTGCTCCCCCACCCACCGCCCTGCTTCCCACGCCGGCGGGCGGCGGCCGCCGCAAGGACGGCCAGGCGGATCCGCTCTCCAGAAGAAGCAGCGGCGGGCTGGCTGCCAAGCCTACCGCGGGCTGGTCTACCATGGACAAAGTGAAGATGGTTCTGCTCAAGAAAAGTAGCATCTGGGAGGAAGGCTCTCCACAGGTGGCTGCATCCGCGGCCGATCTGCAGAAGTACAGGGAGTTGTACAAGAAGTTGTTGCCGGATGGCTTCATTGCGGCAATTGAATCGCTGATTGATGCTACCGGGAAGAGCAAAGGCAAAGAAGCTCACGGGGATGGTCAGGCGATCTGTGTCTGATTCGCTTGGGGTGCTCCGCTGTGTGGGTCAGTTGCTTTATCCATGTTAACGTGTGCTAGTGTTCTCTGTCTTAGGCGCGAAAGCGCGACATGGGAGGTTCCTGTCTCCCAAGTCCGTACTGTGGAGTCGGGCTATGTGTTGCCCAACGCTGAATGTATGTTTGCTAAATTCAGAGTCGAGTGTGCTTTAGTTCCTTTATGGATTTCGCCGTCTTGAATTGGAACGTGCGGGGTCTAAATAACCCGGCGAAGAGGCGGACGGTGCAGCTATTTGTTGCTGAGCAGAATTGCAAGATTGTCTGTCTGCAAGAAACAAAGATCGGTGACATGACTAGAAGCCTGGTGCTTGAAGCTTTGGGGCTGCGTTTTGCTGATAACTTCATATCTTTGCTAGCCAATGGATCCAGAGGAGGGATCCTAATTGCTTGCTGCGATGATCATGAGATCGCTGTTGTGCCGCTGGCGGCCGGACTGCATTTCGTGTCAGGAACAGTGAAGAGTAGGACTGATGGAGTGAGCTGGTCGATCACTGGAGTTTATGGTCCGCAATCAGGGGAGGACAAAATTCTGTTCATTGAGGAACTAAAGATGATCAAGCAGCACATGCTACCACGTTGGATGTGTTGGAAATATGCCCTAGAAGCAATAATAAAATGGTTATTATTATATTTCTTTGTTCATGATAATTGTCTATTGTTCATGCTATAATTGTGTTATCCGGAAATCATAATACATGTGTGAATACATAGACCACAAACGTCCCTAGTGAGCCTCTAGTTGACTAGCTCGTTGATCAAAAGATAGTCATGGTTTCCTGACTATGGACATTGGATGTCATTGATAACTGGATCACATCATTAGGAGAATGATGTGATGGACAAGACCCAATCCTAAGCTTAGCTCAAAGAACGTGTAGTTCGTTTGTTGTAGCTTTCTGAATGTCAAGTATCATTTCCTTAGACCATGAGATTGTGCAACTCCCGGATACCGTAGGAATGCCTTGGGTGTGCCAAACGTCACAACGTAACTGGGTGGCTATAAAGGTACATTACAGGTATCTCTGAAAGTGTCTGTTGGGTTGGCACGAATCGAGACTGGGATTTGTCACTCCGTATGACAGAGAGGTATCTCTGGGCCCACTCGGTAATGCATCATCATAATGAGCTCAATGTGATCAAGTGGTTGATCACGGGATCATGCATTATGGTACGAGTAAAGTGACTTGCCAGTAACGAGACTGAACAAGGTATTGGGATACCGATGATCGAGTCTCGGGCAAGTAACGTGCCGATTGACAAAGGGAATTGTATACGGATTGATTTAATCCTCGACATCGTGGTTCATCCGATGAGATCATCGTGGGGCATGTGGGAGCCAACATGGGTATCCAGATCCCGCTGTTGGTTATTGACCGGAGAGGCTTCTCGGTCATGTCTGCATGTCTCCCGAACCCGTAGGGTCTACACACTTAAGGTTCGGTGACGCTATAGTTGTAGAGATATTAGCACACGGTAACCCGAAAGTTGTTCGGAGTCCCGGATGAGATCCCGGACGTCATGAGGAGTTCTGGAATGGTCCGGAGGTAAAGACTCATATATAGGAAGTCCAGTTTCGGACATCGGGAAGGTTTCGGGGGTCACCGATATTGTACCGGGACCACCGAAAGGGTCCCCGGGGTCCACTGGGTGGGGCCACCTATCCCGGAGGGCCCCATGGGCTGAAGTGGGAAGGGAACCAACCCCTGGTGGGCTGGTGCGCCCCTCCTTTGGGCCTCCCCCTGTGCCTAGGGTTAGAAACCCTAGGGGTGGGGGCGCCACCCTTGCCTTGGGGGGCAAGGCACCCCCTTGGCTGCCGCCCCCCTAGGAGATTGGATCTCCTAGGGCCGGCACCTCCCCTAGGCACCCTATATATAGTGGGGGGAAGGGAGGGCTGCGCACCCAAGCCCCTGGCCTCTCCCTCTCCCTCCTGTGACACTCCTCCGTCTCCCAGCGCTTGGCGAAGCCCTGCCGAGATCACCGTTGCTTCCACCACCACGCCGTCGTGCTGCTGGATCTTCATCAACCTCTCCTTCCCCCTTGCTGGATCAACAAGGAGGAGACGTCTCCCAACCGTACGTGTGTTGAACGCGGAGGTGCCGTCCGTTCGGCACTAGGTCATCGGTGATTTGAATCACGTCGAGTACGACTCCATCAACCCCGTTCTCTTGAACGCTTCCGCTCGTGATCTACAAGGATATGTAGATGCACTCCTCTCTCCCTCGTTGCTAGATGACTCCATAGATTGATCTTGGTGATGCGTAGAAAATTTTAAAATTCTGCTACGTTCCCCAACAGTGGCATCAGAGCTAGGTCTATGCGTAGTTACTATGCACGAGTAGAACACAAAGTAGTTGTGGGCGTCGATATTGTCAATTATCTTGCCGTTACTAGTCTTATCTTGATTCGGTGGCATCGTGGGATGAAGCGGCCCGGGCCAACCTTACACGTACGCTTACGTGAGACCGGTTCCACCGACTGACATGCACTAGTTGCATAAGGTGGCTGGCGGGTGTCTGTCTCTCCCACTTTAGTCGGATCGGATTCGATGAACAGGGTCCTTATGAAGGGTAAATAGAAATTGGCAATTCACGTTGTGGTTTTGGCGTAGGTAAGAAACGTTCTTGCTAGAAACCTATAGCAGCCACATAAAAACTTGCAACAACAATTAGAGGACGTCTAACTTGTTTTTGCAGCAAGTGTTTTGTGATGTGATATGGCCAAAGGATGTGATGAATGATATATGGGATGTATGGGATGATCATGTTCTTGTAATAGGAATCACGACTTGCATGTCGATGAGTATGACAACCGGCAGGAGCCATAGGAGTTGTCTTTATTTATTTATGACCTACGTGTCAACATAAACGTCATGTAATTACTTTACTTTATTGCTAAAGCGTTAGCCATAGTAGTAGAAGTAATAGTTGACATGAAAACTTCAAGAAGACACGATGATGGAGATCATGATGATGGAGATCATGGTGTCATGCCGGTGACAACGATGATCATGGAGCCCCGAAGATGGAGATCAAAGGAGCAAATGATATTGGCCATATCATGTCACAATTTGATTGCATGTGATGTTTATCATGTTTTACATCTTATTTGCTTAGAACGACGGTAGCTTAAATAAGATGATCCCTCGTAAAATTTCAAGAAAGTGTTCCCCCTAACTGTGCACCGTTGCGAAGGTTCGTTGTTTAGAAGCACCACGTGATGATCGGGTGTGATAGATTCTAACGTTCGAATACAATGGGTGTAAGACAGATTTGCACACGCAATACACTTGGGTTGACTTGACAAGCCTAGCATGTACAGACATGGCCTCGGAACACAGAAGACCGAAAGGTCGAGCATGAGTCGTATAGAAGATACGATCAACATGAAGATGTTCACCGATGTTGACTAGTCCGTCTCACGTGATGATCGGACACGACCTAGTTAATTCGGATCATGTTATACTTAGATGACTGGAGGGATGTCTATCTGAGTGGGAGTTCATTGAATAATTTGATTAGATGAACTTAATTATCATAAACTTAGTCTAAAATCTTTACAATATGTCTTGTAGATCAAATGGCCAACGTTGTCCTCAACTTCAACGCGTTCCTAGAGAAAACCAAGCTGAAAGACGATGGCAACAACTATACGGACTAGGTCCAGAACCTGAGGATCATCCTCATAGCTGCCAAGAAAGATTATGTCCTAGAAGCACCGCTAGATGACGCACCCATCCCACAGAACCAAGACGTTATGAATGCTTGGCAGACACGTGCTGATGATTACTCCCTTGTTCAGTGCGGCATGCTTTACAACTTAGAACCGGGGCTCCAAAAGCGTTTTGAGAGACACGGAGCATATGAGATGTTCGAAGAGCTGAAAATGGTTTTTCAAGCTCATGCCCGGGTCGAGAGATATGAAGTCTCCGACAAGTTCTTCAGCTGTAAGATGGAGGAAAATAGTTCTGTCAGTGAGCACATACTCAAAATGTCTGGGTTGCATAACCGCTTGACTCAGCTGGGAGTTAATCTCCCGGATGACGCGGTCATTGACAGAATCCTTCAGTCTCTTCCACCGAGCTACAAGAGCTTTGTGATGAACTTCAATATGCAGGGGATGGAAAAGACCATTCCTGAAGTATTTGCAATGCTAAAATCAGCAGAGGTAGAAGTCAAAAAGGAACATCAAGTGTTGATGGTGAATAAAACCACTAAGTTCAAGAAAGGCAAGGGTAAGAAGAACTTCAAGAAGGACGACAAGGGAGTTGCCGCGCCCGGTAAGCAAGCTGCCGGGAAGAAGCCAAAGAATGGACCCAAGCCTGAGACTGAGTGTTTTTATTGCAAGGGAAGTGGTCATTGGAAGCGGAACTGCCCCAAATACTTAGCGGATAAGAAGGCCGGCAACACTAAAGGTATATGTGATATACATGTAATTGATGTGTACCTTACCAGTACTCGTAGTAGCTCCTGGGTATTTGATACCGGTGCGGTTGTTCACATTTGTAACTCAAAGCAGGAGCTGCGGAATAAGCGGGGACTGGCGAAGGACGAGGTGACAATGCGCGTCGGGAATGGTTCCAAGGTCGATGTGATCGCCGTCGGCACGCTACCTCTACATTTACCTACGGGATTAGTTTTAAACCTCAATAATTGTTATTTAGTGCCAGCTTTGAGCATGAACATTGTATCAGGATCTCATTTAATACGAGATGGCTACTCATTTAAATCTGAGAATAATGGTTGTTCTATTTATATGAGAGATATGTTTTATGGTCATGCTCCGATGGTGAATGGTTTATTCTTAATGAATCTCGAGCGTAATGCTACACATGTTCATAGTGTGAATACCAAAAGATGTAAGGTTGATAATGATAGTCCCACATACTTGTGGCACTGCCGCCTTGGTCACATAGGTGTCAAATGCATGAATAAGCTCCATGCAGATGGACTTTTAGAGTCTCTTGATTACGAATCATTTGACACGTGCGAACCATGCCTCATGGGTAAAATGACCAAGACTCCGTTCTCAGGAACAATGGAGCGAGCAACCAACTTATTGGAAATCATACATACTGATGTGTGCGGTCCAATGAGTGTTGAGGCTCGCGGTGGCTATCGTTATGTTCTCACCCTCACTGATGACTTGAGTAGATATGAGTATGTCTACTTAATGAAACACAAGTCTGAGACCTTTGAAAAGTTCAAGGAATTTCAGAGTGAGGTTGAGAATCAACGTGACAGGAAAATCAAGTTCTTGCGATCAGATCATGGGGGAGAATACTTGAGTCACGAATTTGGCACACACTTAATAAAATGTGGAATAGTTTCACAACTAACGCCGCCTGGAACACCTCAGCGTAATGGTGTGTCCGAACGTCGTAATCGCACTCTATTAGATATGGTGCGATCTATGATGTCTCTTACCGATTTACCGCTATCATTTTGGGGCTATGCTTTAGAGACTGCCGCATTCACTTTAAATAGGGCTCCGTCGAAATCCGTTGAGACAACACCGTATGAATTATGGTTTGGGAAGAAACCTAAGCTGTCGTTTCTAAAAGTTTGGGGATGCGATGCTTATGTCAAGAAACTTCAACCTGAAAAGCTCGAACCCAAGTCGGAAAAATGCGTCTTCATAGGATACCCTAAAGAAACTGTTGGGTATACCTTCTACCTCAGATCCGAAGGCAAGATCTTTGTTGCCAAGAATGGGTCCTTTCTAGAGAAAGAGTTTCTCTCGAAAGAAATAAGTGGGAGGAAGGTAGAACTTGATGAAGTATTACCTCTTGAACCGGTAAGTGGCGCAGCTCAAGTAAATGTTCCTGAGGTGCCTGCACCGACTAGAGAGGAAGTTGATGATGATGATCATGAAACTTCAGATCAAGTTGCTACTGAACTTCGTAGGTCCACAAGGACACGTTCCGCACCAAAGTGGTACGGCAACCCTGTCTTGGAAATCATGTTGTTAGACAACGGTGAACCTTCAAACTATGAAGAAGCGATGGCGGGCCCGGATTCCGACAAATGGCTGGAAGCCATGAAATTCGAGATAGGATCCATGTATGAAAACGAAGTATGGACTTCGACTACTTGCCCGTTGATCGGCGAGCCATAGTAAATAAATGGATCTTTAAGAAGAAGACAAACGCGGATGGTAATGTGACTATCTATAAAGCTCGGCTTGTCGCTAAGGGTTATCGACAAGTTCAAGGGGTTAACTACGATGAGACTTTCTCACCCGTAGCGAAGCTGAAGTCCGTCCGAATCATGTTAGCAATTGCCGCATTCTATGATTATGAGATATGGCAAATGGACGTCAAAACGGCATTCCTTAATGGTTTCCTTAAGGAAGAATTGTATATGATGCAGCCGGAAGGTTTTGTCGATCCTAAGAATGCTGACAAGGTGTGCAAGCTCCAATGCTCGATTTATGGGTTAGTGCAAGCATCTTGGAGTTGGAACATTTGCTTTGATGAGATGATCAAAGCGTTTGGGTTTATGCAGACTTATGGAGAAGCCTGCATTTACAAGAAAGTGAGTGGGAGCTCTGTAGCATTTCTCATATTGTATGTGGATGACATACTGTTGATGGGAAATCATATAGAATTCTTGGAAAGCATAAAGGCCTACTTGAACAAGTGTTTTTCAATGAAGGACCTTGGAGAAGCTGCTTATATATTAGGCATCAAGATCTATAGAGATAAATCGAGACGCCTCATTGGTCTTTCACAGAATACGTACCTTGACAAGATATTGAAGAAGTTCAAAATGGATCAGTCAAAGAAGGGGTTCTTTCCTGTATTGCAAGGTACGAGATTGAGCATGGCTCAATGCCCGACCACGGCAGAAGATAGAGAAAAGATGAGTGTCGTCCCCTATGCCTCGGCCATAGGGTCTATCATGTATGCTATGCTGTGTACCAGACCTAATGTAAACCTTGCCGTAAGTTTGGTAGGAAGGTACCAAAGTAATCCCGGCATGGAACACTGGACAGCGGTCAAGAATATCCTGAAGTACCTAAAAAGGACTAAGGAAATGTTTCTCGTTTATGGAGGTGACGAAGAGCTCGTTGTAAAGGGTTACGTCGATGCTAGCTTCGACACAGATCTGAATGACTCTAAGTCACAAACCAGATACGTGTATATTTTGAATGGTGGGGCAGTAAGCTGGTGCAGTTGCAAGCAAAGCGTTGTGGCGGGACCTACATGTGAAGCGGAGTACATGGCAGCCTCGGAGGCAGCACAAGAAGCAGTCTGGGTGAAGGAGTTCATTACCGACCTAGGAGTCATACCCAATGCGTCGGGCCCGATGACTCTCATCTGTGACAACACTGGAGCTATTACCCTTGCCAAGGAGCCCAGGTTTCACAAGAAGACCAGACATATCAAGCGTCGCTTCAACTCCATTCGTGAAAGTGTTCAAAGTGGAGACATACAGATTTGTAAAGTACATACGGACCTGAATGTAGCAGATCCATTGACTAAACCTCTCCCTAGAGCAAAACATGATCAGCACCAGAACTGCATGGGTGTTCGATTGATCACAATGTAACTAGAATATTGACTCTAGTGCAAGTGGGAGACTGTTGGAAATATGCCCTAGAGGCAATAATAAAATGGTTATTATTATATTTCTTTGTTCATGATAATTGTCTATTGTTCATGCTATAATTGTGTTATCCGAAAATCGTAATACATGTGTGAATACATAGACCACAACACGTCCCTAGTGAGCCTCTAGTTGACTAGCTCGTTGATCAAAAGATAGTCATGGTTTCCTGACTATGGACATTGGATGTCATTGATAACGAGATCACATCATTAGGAGAATGATGTGATGGACAAGACCCAAACCTAAGCTTAGCTCAAAGATCGTGTAGTTCGTTTGTTGTAGCTTTTCTGAATGTCAAGTATCATTTCCTTAGACCATGAGATTGTGCAACTCCCAGATACCGTAGGAATGCCTTGGGTGTGCCAAACGTCACAACGTAACTGGATGGCTATAAAGGTACATTACAGGTATCTCCGAAAGTGTCTGTTGGGTTGACACGAATCGATACTGGGATTTGTCACTCCGTATGACGGAGAGGTATCTCTGGGCCCACTCAGTAATGCATCATCATAATGAGCTTAATGTGATCAAGTGGTTGATCACGGGATCATGCATTACGGTACGAGTAAAGTGACTTTCCGGTAACGAGACTGGACAAGGTATTGGGATACCGACGATCGAGTCTCAGGCAAGTAACGTACCGATTGACAAAGGGAATTGTATACGGATTGATTTAATCCTCGACATCATGGTTCATCCGATGAGATCATCGTGGAGCATGTGGGAGCCAACATGGGTATCCAGATCCCGCTGTTGGTTATTGATCGGAGAGGCTTCTCGGTCATGTCTGCATGTCTCCCGAACCCGTAGGGTCTACACACTTAAGGTTCGGTGACGCTAGGGTTGTAGAGATATTAGCACACGGTAACCCGAAAGTTGTTCGGAGTCCCGGATGAGATCCCGGACGTCACAAGGAGTTCTGGAATGGTCCGGAGGTAAAGATTCATATATAGGAAGTCCAGTTTCGGCCATCGGGAAGGTTTTGGGGGTCACCGATATTGTACGGGGACCACCGGAAGGGTCCCGGGGGTCCACCGGGTGGGGCCACCTATCCCGGAGGGCCCCATGGGCTGAAGTGGGAGGGGAACCAGCCCCTAGTGGGCTGGTGCGCCCCCCTTTGGGCCTCCCCCTGCGCCTAGGGTTAGAAACCCTAGGGGTGGGGGCGCCACCCTTGCCTTGGGGGGCAAGGCACCCCCTTGGCCGCCGCCCCCCTAGGCACCCTATATATAGTGGGGGGGAAGGGAGGGCTGCGCACCCAAGCCCCTGGCCTCTCCCTCTCCCTCCCGTGACACTCCTCCGTCTCCCAGCGCTTGGCGAAGCCCTGCCGAGATCACCGTTGTTTCCACCACCACGCTGTCGTGCTGCTGGATCATCATCAACCTCTCCTTCCCCCTTGCTGGATCAAGAAGGAGGAGACGTCTCCCAACCGTACGTGTGTTGAACGCGGAGGTGCCGTCCGTTCGGCACTAGGTCATCGGTGATTTGAATCACGCCGAGTACGACTCCATCAACCCCGTTCTCTTGAACGCTTCCGCTCGTGATCTACAAGGATATGTAGATGCACTCCTCTCTCCCTCGTTGCTAGATGACTCCATAGATTGATCTTGGTGATGCATAGAAAATTTTAAAATTCTGCTACGTTCCCCAACAGGATGGTGCTCGGAGACTTCAATATGATTTGCCGAGCAAGAGACAAAAGCAACAACAATATAAACCTGCGGATGATGGGAAGATTCAGGGCTGCGATTGATGATATGGAGTTGATTGATTTTCCACTCTTGGGGAGGAGGTTCACGTGGTCAAACGAGCGCGAGAATGTCACGCTCACTAAGATTTATAGGATCATGGTCACGAGCGACTAGGAAGCTGCCTTTCCTCACTTTCAGCTCTCACCTGCATCGACTAGCACCTCTGACCACTGCCCGCTGATTTTGAGAAGCATGGAGAGAACAAGATTCAGAGCCTTTCGTTTTGAAAACCATTGGCTGAAGTGTCCGGATTTTCATGAGATTGTTCAGCGAACTTGGGCGAAGGCGGTCAGGTCTGGTGATCCCATACGGGTGCTGCACACCAAGCTCTCTAGAACCGCAAAGGCTCTCAAAGTGTGGAATAAGCAGCGGACCCGCTGGGCTGTGTTCATGTCATCGCTCGCTAATGATGTGATTTTCAGTCTGGACCTGGCTCAGGAGGAGAGGGAGCTCTTGGCGGAGGAGCGACAGTTACGAACGCGGCTCAAGGCAAAACTGTTGGGTTTCGCAGCGATGGACAAAGCAAGATGGAGGCAAAAATCAAGGATGACTGAAATTAGGGAGGGTGATGCAAGCATGAGATTTTTCCACTTGAGAGCTTCCAGAAGGCGACAGAAGAATTACATTCCGATGCTCAATGGTGCTGACGGTCCAGTTTCAGAGCACGAGGGCAAGGCCAAGATCATTTTTGACAGGTTCCTGGGGCTTATGGGGACACCTTTCGTCCGATCGGCCAGGCTGAATTGGGATTTCCTGGGACTGCCGTCAAGATATTTAAGCCACCTGGAGGGACCCTTTTCCGAGCAGGAGCTGCTGTCTGCGGTCAAAGATATGCAAGGAGAGATGGCGCCAGGGCCAGATGGGTTCACCGGGGCCTTTTTCAAGGAATGCTGGGCAACGGTCAAAGTGGATTTGCTGGCTGCTGTTAATTGCGTGCACAGCCTAAGAGGGCAGAATTGGAGCATCATCAACACAACCAACATCGTGCTTCTGCCTAAGAGAGAGGGGGCACAAGACGTGAATGATTTCCGGCCTATTAGTCTCATGCACAGCATCCCAAAATTGGTCAGCAAAATGCTCGCCACGCGGTTGGCGCCTGAGATTGATCACCTTGTTGCCCACAGCCAGAGTGCTTTCATCCGAGGGCGATCGATCCAGGATAACTTCCTGTATGTAAGGAATGTGGTCAAGACTGCTCACAGTGCAAGATCCCCCTAATGTTCCTTAAGCTAGATATCACCAAGGCCTTTGATTCAATCTGCTGGGGATTTTTGCTTGAGGTTCTGGAGGCGATGGGTTTTGGGCAGCGGTGGCGCGACATGATTTCTCTGATTCTGTCGTCCTCATCCTCGAGAATTTTGCTTAATGGGACCCATGGCCTTCCAATTTGTGCATCAATGTGGGTTGCGGCAAGGAGACTCCTTGTCGCCGCCGCTGTTTATCATTGCGATGGAGCCGCTTCAGTGTCTGCTCTCCTTGGCCACGGAGAGAGGCATTCCGTCGCCGCTCAAGCTACGGATGGCGAGGTTCCGGTCCAGTTTTTATGCGGATGATGCAGCGCTTTTTCTCAACCCCGAGCTGAACGACTTTGCTGTGGTTCAGGCCATCCTAAAGCTCTTCGCGGACGCCTCGAGCTTAAAAACGAATATCCAAAAGTCGGTGGCCTACCCTATCTCCTGCACGGGCCTTGATTTGCTGCCCTTAATGGCTATATTTGGTGGACAGCAAGGTGCCCTTCTATGTCAGTACTTGGGCCTGCCTTTGGGTGTGCGTAAGCCAAAGAGGACTGAGATGCAGCCTCTCATTGATAAGATCGCCAGAAAGCTGGCCACAAGGAAGGGACGGTTGCTCAACAGAATGGGGAGGTTGGTCTACACCAATTCGGTGGTGACTGCTACTGCCACATTCTTTTTGACATCATTTCAACCGGATAAGTGGCTGATTAAAAAGGTGGACAAGCTTAGAAAGAACTTCCTTTGGGAGGCGGATGACGCATCGATTGGTGGGAAAAGTCTGGTAAACTGGAAGCAAGTTTGCTCTCCAAAGAGATATGGAGGTTTGGGCATAAAAAATATCGAGTGCTTTAGCCGAGCACTGAGACTTCGTTGGGAATGGTACAGATGGGGGGACAGAGATAGACCGTGGAAAGGGACAGATACGCCATGCGATAGTGTTGATAAGCAGCTCTTCTCCAGCTGCACTAAGGTCTCTTTGGGCGATGGAACTTTGGCTAGCTTCTGGAGGGACAGGTGGTTGAATGGTGAAGCTCCGTTGGACTTGGCGCCGGCGGTGTTCAAGC
Source organism: Triticum aestivum (assembly GCF_018294505.1). Lineage (NCBI taxonomy): Eukaryota > Viridiplantae > Streptophyta > Magnoliopsida > Poales > Poaceae > Triticum > Triticum aestivum. Next base: position 499,676,052 of record NC_057803.1, read on the forward strand.
TGGCCCGCTTCAAAAAAGTCTCGGTCAGAGATGGCATACATAATGCTAAATGGATGCAAGGGCTTAACCGGATAAACAATGCTGAGGAGCTGCGCCAGTTTGTTCAGCTTTGGACCAAGGTTCAAGGGACAACATTGTCGACGGAGAAGGATGCCATCGTTTGGAACCTCACTGCCAATGGTGTATATCCGGCCTGCTCGGCCTACGAGGCCCAATTTTTCTCTAGGATTGAGAGGCCACGGTTGGCCAGAGTGTGGACGAGCAAGATGGAGGGGAAAGTGAGGTTCTTCTTATGGCTCTTGCTCCAGAACAGAAACTGGACTGCTGACCGATTGCAAGCAAGAGGCTGGACACATAATGATCTCTGCAAGCTCTGCAATCAGGAACCTGAAACTGCGAACCATATTGCTCTGCTCTGCCCTTTTGCCAAGGAGATTTGGTTCCAGTTCCGACGTGCTCACGATGCCATGTGTGTTGTGGCCGATGACGCGCAGACCATGGGCGAGTGGTGGGAAAGGTTGTGCTCTGCCAGAGGGTCGAGGGAGCAATGCAGGGAGGACATGACCGTGGCTGCCTACATAGTGTGGAACCTCTGGAAGGAGAGGAATCGACGAGTCTTCGAGCATAAGCAACTGACAGTTCTTGCGCTGACTGGGCTCATCAAGGATGACATCAAGTGTTTTGGGGAGGCAACTAGAGGGGTTCACACTGTTGGGTTGTAATCCTTTCTGCTCTCTTATATCTATTCTGTAATGGGGGTGCGACCTTCATGCGTTGGTCGATCCGTTCTTGTATGACTCCTTCTCTATAATGCAAAGGCAGAGCTCCTGCTATTCTCATCAAAAACATTGCATTTCATCATCATCACTCACATACATGCATTGCATTCCATATCATCATTTATTACATCGTTGGCGTCCATAGATGCAGTCTACCCATCTCGCATCTTCATGTCTAAACCATTTGTCGTTGCCTTTGATATCTGCCTGACCATGCTATCAAGCTTGCACAAATAGTTTTGCATAAGCATAGATAAACATGGATCTACATAAATTAAGCGAAGATTGGAAGGAACACACTACGTGAGAGATGACAAGCATATTTATCACCCCATCCTCAATCCAACTTTCCGAGTCCATAGCTTTGGTGTTCATGTACCAACTAGAGACATCCGGTCTTTGGTGCTGTGCGACAAAAATAGAGCAACACTAATTGCATGAAATTTTTGTCGCGCTGCACGAAACACACTTCTAAAATAGAAGTGATTTATGTTGTACATAAAAATTTCACGACAACAACAAAGTCAAATATATCCCCTAGTTTATGCAAAATGGAAAAAAACCTTTGGAAGTACTAACATTAATAAAATCTGAAAAAGTTAACTAAAGCTTTCATAGCTCAGTTGGTTAGAGCAACCATTAAGTAAGCAGGAGGTATTTCAATGAAAGCAAAAGTTTTTTTTTTCGTTTTTCGTAGAACTAGAATGTAACCAATTTTCAGAACTAGAATGTAACAAATTTTCATAGAACAAGTGTCGAGCTCCTATGGTGGTGGCTCTGGCTGCCAAAGATTGTGTCATCCTGCCCCCTCTGGTTGCATTCGGGTTGGGGCGTAGGGATTCCTTGCCTCCTTGGCAGTAGATGCACACCCAGCAGTGCACCTGCCGCGGGTCCATGGCAGACATGAGCGAAAGGCCACCCGACACAGTTGGGCTCGTCGGATCTATCTCGAAGATGTTGCCTCGTAGCAAGATGAGTTGCATGGTGGCTCTTGGGATCTTCTAGGGTGGTGTCTTCGTGGAAGGTGTGCGGACTAGCCGAGGTGTTGGGCGTGGGGGTGTTGGTGTTGGGCGGTGCTCCAGGCAAAAGCTTGCCGATCGACGGCGTGGATGTCTGAGGACGTCATTTCACCTCCTTGGAGGCGCCGCAGTGGATTCCATCCCGTGCACACCCTGAGATCCAGCTCTTCGGGTGAAAGCCTAAGAGCATGGTTAATAATATAGCCGATTGATGGCTATAGCACGTTTCCATGTCATCTATAGCTAGCCAGTGTAATAGCTAATATGTATAGTAGTGAGCTACAAGGAAGTAGGAGTATTATTTTTTTTATCACATGGCCCACTATACACTCTCACATAGCTTCTTTGAGCCCGTGCTACAGCCGGCTGTAAATCTACAACCCGCTTCTCTTCTCTCTCCTCTTCTCTCTCATCCAACTCAGTAAAAATATAATATTTAAAGTCTTACATCCCACCAACGTCACCCTATTATATTTGCTCCAAGGCTCGTTCATCTTTGCACACCCTATTCCCGTAAACTTGATATGAGGAAACGATCATGTAGTGGGATCTTGAACAATCTAAATTTTAGGACCCCGATAAGTGCCACACGTGTGGCATGAATACATGGCAACTCCGAACGTTTTTATGGGAAGTTTAGTGACATGAGGATGACAATTTTAGTTGTCAAGCATGCCAACTTTCTTTTTGGATGACAAGTTTCAACTTTTTTTGAGTTTTTTTGGATGGCAACTTTGGTTGTAAAAAACACCAGGACTGAATTGCTTTGTGCCACACATGTGACATTTATCACTTGAATTTTTTTTATTTCACATAAATATTCTTTTTGACCGTGAAACCGTAGAACAACGTATTTTCATTCGAAGTAAAAATATGTACAATCCGGTCTTACAACAAAAGGAATCAAGCCAGTTTTATGAAACATTGAAAAAACTAATTAAATGTTCTGATCAGTTGTTGCGTGCAGGTGGACATCAATATTATTTCTTCCTTGGGAAGGACGGGCGCGGTCAAAACACGCCTTCATGTTCCGGTACAGCTTAATAAAGCACGCATGAATATCGGCTGATTCCACCCCGCTTGAAACCAGAGACGATAGAAATCCTCTTTCCACCTATGACATGCTAATTTGTTTTAAAATCATCTTGCATAGGGAGACAAAACCCAAAATATTTTTTTATGAAAATACAAGCACAAGTAATAGAACTTGCTTGGGATTAGTACTAAGCATGTTACTGTTTAGTACAGTAAATTGAGCTGTATGCAACTGGATGTGGATGGTAGTAGCATGCATGTCAAGGTGAGGACAAGATTGAGTAATCACTAGTTAATTGCTTCGCCCAAATTGACTATTGTTCTCAATCCTTATTTTTTTAGAAAAGAAAGAAGACTCCCAGCCTCTGCATCTGGAGTTGTTCTTAATCCTATGGCTGGTTGTTCCATTGGCATTCGCTCTGCTCAGTATAAAGGACAAAACTTGCATTGATATTGGTCTTGTTAGACCTTGAAAGCAGGCGCAGGGAACTAGTTTGGAGCCTATCGCATGACATTATACTCATCTTGTCCTTAAACATGTTCGACTATATGAACCTGGTGTTCAATTGGGTTGTCGAACCAAATTTTGTTTGTATTGGGTTGTTTGCGTGTCAATGCATAGGCCTAGAGAAACTCTTTGTACTCGGTTGCACCATCTAGATGCGACAAGGAGAGAAAGCATTGTCTAAAAAACATTGGGACGAGAAACTCCAAATTTAAAACTTGAAATTTGAAATCAAAACTTTTGGAGAATTCCGAGGCTGAAAATTCAGGATGTAAACAACGATTAAGCTTCAACTAGAGAGTAAATGTGGCCAAAATTCAAGCTGGAAGCTCTAAAACGGAACCAGCAAACTTCTCTTTTAACGATTAGGTACACATGACTTGCCTGCACGGTCCGGCTCCCCGCACCGGTTGGCTAGGCCGCACCACAACCGGACCGGTGAAGAACACAACGGCGGAGGGTGCTGAAGCTGATTGACGCGGTGGTTCCTTCGCAGGGGAGGAAGGAGATGGGCGGGGCGCACCATGTACTGCAGAAGAGGCACACGACGCGGGACCAGGCGCGCGGGGTGCACGGAGCCGAACCGGAGACCAAACCAGGCGAGAGCATGCGCGTGGAAGAAAACTGTTGCAGAGTCGACATGACAAGCCACGTGTACCTTGACAACTGGGACCCACTTGACAAAACATCCTGAAATTTAAAAAGGGTAAATGTGGCACACCTATCCCAAACCATCCCTAAATGGGTTGATACTGGTGAAAAATGTCTTAAATGGGTTAAACCCTGTTAAAATAAGGGTTAAAATGAATTTAATCATTTTTTAAAAAGAAACCCCCTATACTTTGATTTTGGTTTGAGCTGCATCCCTGGTAAGGCGAAGCACATGCAGCTGTCTTTGCACATTGACCGGGCCACAGAATGGTTGTAACTCTTAACCAATTACCTCATGAGGAATCTTGATATCGGTAGGTAGCTAACAGGCCGATATAAAAAAAATAATGCTCCCATGTTTGTTTTGAAGCTGAATCTTGATCCAACCCCACACAGCGACGTCTGAAGAACGTCGCCTGAAGAATCCAAACCCAATAAAACAAGCAACTTGTGGACACCGATCTTCTTTTCAAGCTGTGCCATTGACATTCTTTGCTGTAACTGTCTCTTTCAGCTTGTCGTTCTCCATGTACAGAGCAGGTCACATGACAATGATCCATGACCAATCTTGGACCCATGACCTGTTTGTTCTGGAATCAGCTTGTGCTACCTGTCTAAGCCCCTCCATTTCAATTAAAATGCAGGTACAAGTGGTAACCATTAAATACCTCTATCTACTTGCTAGGGCCTAATTAACCTAGGTTTTTTACAGCATTGTTTAAACTAGGAGTAGCTAGGTTGGGATTAGTACTAATTAAACATCTATTTTGCAGAGTAGGTTGAGCTGGATGCAGCTGGGTGGTAGCATCTCAAGGGGAATTACAAGAGATTGAGTAATCAGTAGTTCAGTACAGTCCATTGCTTCTCCCAAAGTGACTGTTTGTTCTTAATCCTTTGTCTGGCTGTTCCGCGGAAGAACCCAAAACGTATGCTTATGGGTGCAAGCGTCTGATCTGCCCAGCACAAAGGGACAGAGACCTGCATTGACATTGATTTTGGTAGATCTTGGAAGCTGGCGCATGTTACAGGTTTGGAGCCTATTGCATGGCCTTATTCTCATCTTGTACTACCTTCTTTTGTTTATTGTAATGTTTAAAAAAATACAGATTTTGATGATCAATAGTTGTGGTTTGAGATGCTTTCTTGGCCTGAATCCTGTGAAATTTCCAAACATGACTTGAAAGGATTTGCAACCGGAAAATTTGAATCATGAACTGATGATCATCAACGGGGAACAGAGGGGCTACAAAGAGAAGCGAATTAAGGGAGCAAAACTAGCAGCAAAGTTATGTTACACACCACACCACAGACAATGTGATTATTATGTCTCAGTAGCCACTGCATACATCACTACAAAGCAAGGCAGTATAGCCAATGGGTTGAACACAGAGAGTTCATCCAAATCTGAGCAGGAACTGACGCTGTCACAGCCAGACTCCTCCGAAGAATTGCTGCTGTTGACGAGCTTCTTCACTCTCCCTGCCACCACCCTGCACACCAGCATCGCCCTCTTCTCGCCGCCGCCGCCGCCCGGCAGAGGCGTTTGCGCCTTGTCGTGAGCCCGCCCGCTCGTCGCCATCGTCGCAATTTTCCCATCGCCGTCGACCCTGACGATAACCAACACAAAATTTGTCAAGCTGAAGGCCCTGAAAAACTTTAGCTCTGAACTCTGAACATTTGCACGGTGTTGGTTCAGTACCTGAAGCCGTCTCTGATAATGCTGCACAGTTTGCACTGCTGCGGGGACGACCGGCAGAGGGAGGTGGCGCCGGCGAGGCCGAGGGAGCACGTGAAGGTGGTGCAGTGGAACCGGAGGATCTCGTTGCCGTCGGCGGCGCACCGCGGGAAGCTCCTCCTGGCCAGCTCATCGGTGCTGCTCGCCGCAATCGCCTTGACGCGCTCCCTGTACTGCTCGAACCTCTCCACGGTCCTGCCGGAGCTGTACACCTTCAGAATCCTCTCGATCCTGCAAATCGGCGCCGCCCGCGGCTTCCCGACGAGCCAGCTCGACTGGAAGATGATCTCCACCACGTTCCTGCTCGTGTCCTCGGCGCCGAGCTCCGAAACTGCAAACATTCATGCATCAATGGATTTGCATCAAAATTATATATGATTGAAGAATGTAAAGCTTTAATCAGCTGCGTTTTTGGTTACCTGCATGGCGGGTTGCTCGGTGAAGCTCGAGGGACTCGGCTTTGACGAAGAACTCGTCGCAGTCGGAGCAGGGGAGCATGCCGGCGCCGCCGACGAGGCTTGTCCTGGGGTCGAGCGCCGAGTGGCACTCGTAGTAGCAGCCGGAGAGCTTCCTGAAAGACCTGGAACCGGCAACGATGGACGAAAGCGGCGACGAGAGAGCCGACGACGACGAGGAGGAGGAGCTGACAGTGGTCGCCGTCGTAGCCACCGAGGTCTCCGAGTTGAACGACGACGACGCTGACACGACCGCGCCGGAAGCCACCACGGGCACGGACAAGATGTCATTGTCCGGAGCCTTGAGAGACCTACTGCTGCTGGAGACATTGCGGCCGCTATGGCTATTCCGGCAGCTTTCCCTGCTCAGCACAGCGCTCTCCTTGGTGCCGCAGATTGACCCTGGGCAAGTCATGCTCCTACCAATGCTGACACTCCTTTTCGTTGTGGTCGTCGTCGTCTTCCTCTCGCTCTTGATGTTCTTGCTTTCTCCTGCTCCTCCTGGCTGGCTTCTGCTCTTCAACGCCATGGCTCCCCAGAAGGAAGAACCTGGTTTCCTCTGCTGCTTTTTCTCTCCTCCTATGCCCATCTTCTTGCCAGCTGCAGTTGCATCCATTGTGGTTGGAGAGGAAGGAGATGTAGCTAGAAGGCAGACCTATCTTAAACCTTGTTGGGAGGGAGGGAGGGAGAAAGGGGTGCTGAGATTAGGGGACGGTGTCTGAAGCTTTGCTCAGTAAACAAGCTTTAGGCTCCATTGCTCCATGATTAGTTTAGAGTATTGCCCTTAATGACCCCCTTTTGGTGTGGTGTGTGCACTGTAATAATCTGGCAATGGTGGGTGGTGGGAGTGAATGGAAAGGCACGCACACAGGGTTGGGTTGCAGATGCCAAGGAGATAAAAGCATGGCATGGGCAGCTAGCAATCATGCTTCCAATCCTGACCATGTGGTATGATGTCTATCCCCTCTGTGTGTTCGTGTCTTTTTTTGAGATGGCGAATAAACCAGAGAGAATAGTCATGTGATCTCGATCGCAAGATTATAACAAAAAGGATAAATGTACATCTCATGGTTTAGGAGAGTGAGATGCAAAAAACCATCACAATAGCGGCCTCATTAGCAGGAAACCACCACTTTACAATTCGTGCCAAAAATCACCGCACAGTAGAATTGACTATGTAAAAAAAAGCATTGAGTATTTTTTTTGAGCGCGTTCTGACATGGCAAACCCCTCACGTGGCGACACGGGTGATGGCGCGACGTTAACGGCCGGTCGGGGCCGGCTCGGTCGGAATTTCCCCCTCTAGGGAAACAACACCCCCCCCCCTCTCTCTCTCAAGTCGCCGCCACGCTATGCCTTCATGGAGAGATGGAGAGGAGTGCAGCGAGGAAGGTCTCCACTCCTAGTACACCGACATGGATATGAATTTGTGGGTAAGTTTCACGCTGCTCAAGAACTACATATTTGGGTTGGGTTAGGGTTTGGATTTGGGGAGTTTGGGTTTGAGCTCTCATTCGAGCCTCTTTGGAAGGATTTGTTGGTTTATTTAGATTCTGATAACGCCGGAGAACCCTGAGACGGATGCATCTTTTTGTGGCATGGTAGCGGATCCGTCCATCAAATGTGAGCTTCACCCGGCCAGTTCCAAGAAATGTGTTGCTTTTGATGGCATAGACATTGGGATGAGATTTTAGGGTTGTGCAATGAAGGCAATTTTTCCTTGCCTTGTTGTTTCACCACTTTGCTCTGCAGTTGTTTGATTTCAATGTGTGTGTAGTGACTAGTCATCTGAAACCGAATCTTATTCATTTTGACTGGATTAAACTCAATCTTGTTGTTAAAGGTTAGTCTGTAGTCTAGTGAATCTGAATTTAACTGAATGTTGCCGTTCAAGTTTTGTCTGTAGTTTAGTGTATCTGAATTGTAATGAATATTGTTGTTCAAGTTCAGTCCGTAGTTAAGTCAATCTGAATTGTACTGTCATTATGTAGTTAAATAGTAGTATATGTTAAAGATATAAGCTTGATTTATTGATTTGTACTATTGGAAACAAGCATTTTGAGATAGTGTCGCCAGTCTAAACAATGTATATTCGTAGGTGAGATAGTGTCGCCAGTCTAAACTATGGTTAGGAAGCATAACCATTATTGATTCAACGAGCTAGTCAAGTAGAGGCATACTAGTGACACTTTGTTTGTCTATGTATTCACACATGTACTAAGTTTCCGGTTAATACAATTCTAGCATGAATAATAAACATTTATCATGATATAAGGAAATATAAATAACAACTTTATTATTGCCTTTAGGGCATATTTCCTTTAGTCTCCCACTTGCACTAGAGTCAATAATCTAGATTACACTGTAATGATTCTAACACCCATGGAGTCTTGGTGCTGATCATATTTTGCTCGTGAAAGAGGCTTAGTCAACGGGTCTGCAACATTCAGATCCGTATGTATCTTGCAAATCTCTATGTCTCCCTCCTTGACTTGATCGCGGATGGAATTGAAGCGTCTCTTGATGTGTTTGGTTCTCTTGTGAAATCTGGATTCCTTTGCCAAGGCAATTGCACCAGTATTGTCATAAATGATATTTATTGGACCCGATGAACTAGGTACTACACCTATATTGGATATGAACTCATTCGTTTGCTGCTTCTGAAGCAGCTATGTACTCCGCTTCACACGTAGATCCCGCCACGACGCTCTGCTGGGAACTGCACCAACTGACAGCTCCACCATTTAATAAAAATATGTATCCGGTTTGTGACTTAGAGTCATCCAGATCAGTGTCAAAGCTTGCATCAACGTAACCATTTACGACGAGCTCTTTATCACCTCCATAAACGAGAAACATATCCTTAGTCCTTTTTAGGTATTTCAGGATGTTCTTGACCGCTGTCCAGTGATCCATTCCTGGATTACTTTGGTACCTCCCTGCTAAACTAATAGCAAGGCACATATCAGGTCTGGTACACAGCATTGCATACATGATAGAACCTATGGCTGAAGCATAGGGAATGTTTTTCATTTTCTCTCTATCTTCTGCAGTGGTCGGGCATTGAGTCTGACTCAACTTCACACCTTGTAACACAGGCAAGAACCCTTTCTTTGCTTGATCCATTTTGAACTTCTTCAAAACTTTATCAATGTATGTGCTTTGTGAAAGTCCAATTAAGTGTCTTGATCTATCTTTATAGATCTTGATGCCCAATATATAAGCGCTTCACCGAGGTCTTTCATTGAAAAATTCTTATTCAAGTATCCTTTTATGCTATTCAGAAATTCAGTATCATTTCCGATCAACAATATGTCATCTACATATAATATCAGAAATGCTACAGAGCTCTCACTCACTTTCTTGTAAATACAGACTTCTCCAAAAGTCTGTATAAAACCATATGCTTTGATCACACTATCAAAGCGTATATTCCAACTCCGAGAGGCTTGCACCAGTCCATAAATGGATCGCTGGAGCTTGCACACTTTGTTAGCACCTTTTGGATCGACAAAACCTTTTGGTTGCATCATATACAACTCTTCTTTAAGATATCCATTAAGGAATGCAATTTTGACATCCATTTGCCAAATTTCATAATCATAAAATCCGGCAATTGCTAACATGATTCGGACGGACTTAAGCATCGCTACGAGTGAGAAGGTCTCATCGTAGTCAACTCCTTGAACTTGTCGAAAACGTTTTGCAACAAGTCGAGCTTTGTAAACAGTAGCATTACCGTCAGCGTCAGTCTTCTTCATGAAGATCCATTTATTCTCTATGGCCTATCAATCATTGGGCAAGTCAACCAAAGTCCACACTTTGTTCTCATACATGGATCCCATCTTAGATTTCATGGCCTCAAGACATTTTGCGGAATCTGGGCTCATCATCGCTTCCTCATAGTTCGTAGGTTCGTCATGATCAAGTAACATGACCTCCAGAACAGGATTACTGTACCACTCTAGTGCGGATCTTACTCTGGTTGACCTACGAGGTTCAGTGGTAACTTGATCAGAAGCTTCATGATCATCATCATTAGCTTCCTCACTTACTGGTGTAGGAATCACTAGAACTGATTTCAGTGATGAACTACTTTCCAATAAGGGAGAAGGTACAATTACCTCATCAAGTTCTACTTTCCTCCCACTCACTTCTTTCGAGAGAAACTCCTTCTCTAGAAAGGATCCATACTTAGCAACGAATATTTTGCCTTTGGATCTATGATAGAAGATGTACCCAACAGTATCCTTTGGGTATCCTATGAAGACACATTTCTCCGATTTGGATTCGAGCTTATCAGGTTGAAGTTTTTTCACATAAGCATCGCATCTCAGACTTTAAGAAACGACAACTTGGGTTTCTTGCCAAACCACAGTTCATAAGGTGTCGTCTCAACGGATTTAGATGGTGCCCTATTTAATGTGAATGCAGCCGTCTCTAAAGCATAACCCCAAAACGATAGTTGTAAATCAGTAAGAGACATCACAGATCGCACCATATCTAGTAAAGTATGATTATGATGTTCGAACACACCATTATGCTGTGGTGTTCCGGGTGGCATGAGTTGCGAAACTATTCCGCATTGTTTCAAATGAAGACCAAACTCGTAACTCAAATATTCTCCTTCATGATCAGATCGTAGAAACCTTATTTTCTTGTTATGATGATTTTCCACTTCACTCTGAAATTCTTTGAACTTTTTAAATGTTTCAGAATTATGTTTCATTAAGTAGATAGACCCATATCTGCTCAAATCATCTGTGAAGGTGAGAAAATAACGATATCCGCCGCGAGCCTCAATGTCCATTGGACCACATACATCAGTATGTATGATTTCCAATAACTCTGTTGCTCGCTCCATTGTTTCGGAGAACGGAGTTTTAGTCATCTTGCCCATGAGGCATGGTTCGCAAGTACCAAGTGATTCATAATCAAGTGATTCCATAAGTCCATCAGAATGAAGTTTCTTCATGTGCTTTACACCAATATGACCCAAACGGCAGTGCCACAAGTAAGTTGCACTATCATTATCAACTCTGCATCTTTTGGCTTCAATACTTTGAACATGTCTATCATTACTATCAAGATTTAGTAAAAATAGACCACTCATCAAGGGTGCATGACCATAAAAGATATTACTCATATAAATAGAACAACCATTATTCTCTGATTTAAATGAATAACCGTCTCACATCAAACAAGATCCAGATATAATGTTCATGCTCAACGCTGGCACCAAATAACAATTATTTAGGTCTAAAACTAATCCCGAAGGTAGATGTAGAGGTAGCGTGCCGACGACGATGACGTCGACTTTGGAACCATTTCCCATGTGCATCGCCACCTTGTCCTTAGCCAATCTTCGCTTAATCCGTAGCCCCTGTTTCGAGTTGCAAATATTAGCAACAGAACCGCTATCAAATACCCAGGCGCTACTGCGAGCATTAGTAAGGTACACATCAATAACATGTATATCAAATATACCTTTCACTTTGCCATCCTTCTTCTCCGCCAATACTTGGGGCGGTTCCGCTTCCAGTGGCCAGTCCCTTTGCAGTAGAAGCACTCAGTTTCAGGCTCAGGTCCAGACTTGGGTTTCTTCACTTGAGCAACAACTGGCTTGTTCTTCTTCTTGAAGTTCCCCTTCTTTCCTTTACCTTTTTTCTTGAAACTAGTGGTCTTGTTGACCATCAACACTTGATGCTCCTTCTTGATTTCACCTTCGCAGCCTTTAGCATTGCGAAGAGCTCGGGAATAGTCTTATCCATCCCTTGCATATTATAGTTCATCATGAAGCTATTGTAGCTTGGTGGAAGTGATTGAAGAACTCTATCAATGACTCTATCATCAGGAAGATTAACTCCCAGCTGAGTCAAGTGGTTGTGGTACCCAGACATTCTGAGTATATGTTCACTGACAGAACTATTCTCCTCCATTTTGCAGCTGTAGAACTTTTTGGATACTTCGTATCTCTCAATCCAGGAATTTGCTTGAAATATTAACTTCAACTCCTGGAACATCTCATATGCTCCATGACGTTCAAAACGTCGTTGAAGTCCCGGTTCTAAGCCGTAAAGCATGGCACATTGAACTATCGAGTAGTCATCAGCTTTGCTCTGTCAGGTGTTCATAACATCTGGCGTTGCTCCTGCAGCGGGTTTATCACCTAGCGGTGCTTCCAGGATGTAATTCTTCTGTGCAGCAATGAGGATAATCCTCAAGTTACGGACCCAGTCCGTGTAGTTGCTATCATCATCTTTCAACTTACCTTTCTCTAGGAACGCATTAAAATTCAACAGAACAACACGGGCCATCTATCTACAACAACATAGACATGCAAAATACTATCAGGTACTAAGTTCATGATAAATTAAAGTTCAATTAATCAAATTACTTAAGAACTCCCACTTAGATAGATATCTCTCTAATCATCTAAGTGATCACGTGATCCATATCAACTAAACCATGTCCGATCGTCACGTGAGATGGAGTAGTTTTCAATGGTGAACATCACTATGTTGATCATATCTACTATATGATTCACGCTCGACCTTTCGGTCTCAGTGTTCCGAGGCCGTGTTCCGAGGCCATATCTGCATATGCTAGGCTCCTCAAGCTTAACCCGAGTATTCTGTGTGTGCAATACTGGCTTGCACCCGTTGTATGTGAACGTAGAGCTTATCACACCCGATCATCACGTGGTGTCTCGGCACGACGAACTGTAGCAATGGTGCATACTCAGGGAGAACACTTGTACCTTCAAATTTAGTGAGAGATCATCTTATAATGCTACCGCCGAACTAAGCAAAATAAGATGCATAAAGGATAAACATCACATGCAATCAATATAAGTGATATGATATGGCCATCATCATCTTGTGCCTTTGATCTCCATCTCCAAAGCAGCGTCATGATCACCATCGTCACCGGATTGACACCTTGATCTCCATTGAAGCATCATTGTCGTCTCGCCAACTATTGCTTCTACGACTATCGCTACCGCTTAGTGATAAAGTAAAGCAATTACATGGCGATTGCATTTCATACAATAAAGCGACAACCATATGGCTCCTGCCAGTTGCCGATAACTCTGTTACAAAACATGATCATCTCATACAATAAAATTTAGCATCATCTCTTGACCATGTCACATCACAACATGCCCTCCAAAAACAAGTTAGACGTCCTCTACTTTGTTGTTGCAAATTTTATGTGGTTGCTACGGGCTGAGCAAGAACCGTTCTTACCTATGATACGTCCATTTTGCATCATGCTTTTATATCGATATTTATTGCATTATGGGCTGTTATTTCACATTATGTCACAATACTTATGGCTATTCTCTCTTATTTTATAAGGTTTACATAAGGAGGGAGAAAGCCGGTAGCTGGAATTCTGGGCTGGAAAAGGAGCAAATATTAGAGACCTATTCTGCACAACTCCAAAAGTCCTGAAACTCCACGGAATACCTTATAATAAATAATGAAAAATCCTCGCCAAAGAGGAAGACCAGGGGCCCACACCCTGTCCACGATGGTGGGGGGTGCCCCCTAGGGCGCCCCCTACCTCGTGGGCCCCCTGGCGGCTCTCCGATGACCATCTTCTGCTATATGAAGTCTTTCGTCGAGAAAAAACCCAGAAGCAACCTTCCGGGACGAAACTCCGCCGCCACGAGGCGGAACCTTGGCGGAACCAATCTAGGGCTCCGGCAGAGCTATTCTGTCGGGGAAACTTCTCTTCCGGAGGGGGAAATCATCGCCATCATCATCACCAACGCTCCTCTCATCGGGAGAGGGAAATCTCCATCAACATCTTCATCAGCACCATCTCATCTCAAAACCCTAGTTCATCTCTTGTATCCAATTCTTGTCTCCAAGTCCAGGATTGGTGCTAGTAGGTTGCTAGTAGTGTTTATTACTCCTTGTAGGTGATGCTAGTTGGTTTAATTGGTGGAATATCATATGTTCAGATCCTTTATGCATATTATTACCCCTCTGATTATGAACATGAATATGCTTTTTGAGTAGTTATGTTTGTTCCTGAGGACAAGGGAGAAGTCTTGCTATTAATAGTCATGTGAATTTGGTATTCGTTCGATATTTTGATGAGATGTATGTTGTCTAGCCTCTAGTGGTGTTATGTGAACGTTGACTACATAACACTTCACCATTATTTGGGCCTAGAGGAAGGCATTGGTAAGTAATAAGTAGATGATGGGTTGCTAGAGTGACAGAAGCTTAAACCCTAGTTTATGCGTTGCTTCGTAAGGGGCTGATTTGGATCCATATGTTTCATGTTATGGTTAGGTTTACCTTAATACTTTTGTTGTAGTTGCGGATGCTTGCAATAGAGGTTAATCATAAGTGGGATGCTTGTTCAAGTAAGAACAACACCCAAGCACCGGTCCACCCACATGTCAAATTATGAAAGTACCGAACGCGAATCATATGAACGTGATGAAAACTAGCTTGACGATATTCCCATGTGTCCTCAGGAGCGCTTTTCCTTATATAAGAGTTTGTCCAGGCTTGTACTTTGCTACAAAAAGGATTGGGCCACCTTGCTGCACTTTATTTACTTTTGTTACTTGTTGCTCGTTACAAATTATCTTATCACAAAACTATCTGTTACCACTTATTTCAGTACTTGCAGAGAATACCTTGCTGAAAGCCGCTTATCATTTCCTTCTGCTCCTCGTTGGGTTCGATACTCTTACTTATCTAAAGGACTACGATAGATTCCCTATACTTGTGGGTCATCAAGACTCTTTTATGGTGCCGTTGCCGGGGAGTGAAGCGCCTTTGGTAGGTGGAATTTGGTAAGGAAAAATTTATATAGTATGCTGAAATTTACTGTCACTTGTTACTATGGAAAGTAATCCTCTGAGGGGCTTGTTCGGGGTATCTTCACCCAGACCAGTAGAGCAAAGAGTTGCTCCTCAACCTACTGAACCTATTGAAAATGAAATTCCTTATGAGTATCCTTCGGGTATGATAGAAAAACTGCTAGCTAATCCTTTTACAGGAGATGGAACAAAGCATCCTGATGAACACCTAATATATGTGGATGAAGTTTGCGGATTATTTAAGCTTGCAGGTATACCCGATGATGTTGCTAAGAAGAAGGTCTTCCCTTTATCTTTGAAGGGAGAAGCATTGACATGGTATAGGCTATGTGATGATATGAGATCATGGAACTATAGAAGATTGAAATTGGAATTTCATCAAAAGTATTACCCTATGCATCTTGTTCATCGTGACCGCAATTATATATATAATTTTTGGCCTCGCGAAGGAGAAAGCATCGCTCAAGCTTGGGGGAGGCTTAAATCAATGTTATATTCATGCCCCAATCATGAGCTCCCAAGAGAAACAATTCTTCAAAAAATTTATGCTCGGCTTTCTGAAAATAATCGCACCATGCTCGATACTTCTTGTGCTGGCTCTTTTATGATGAAGACTATTGGATTTAGATGGGATTTATTGGATAGAATTAAACGCAACTCTGAAGATTGGGATCTCGACGAAGGTAAGGAGTCAGGTATGACACCTAAGTTTGATTGTGTTAAATCTTTTATGGATACTGATATTTTCCGTAAGTTTAGCACTAAATATGGACTTGATTTTGAGATAGTAGCTTCTTTCTGTGAATCTTTTGCTACTTATGTTGATCTCCCTAAGGAGAAGTGGTTTAAATATCATCCTCCCATAGAAGTAAAAGTAGCTGCACCTATTAAAGTTGAAGAAAAGACTGTCACTTATAATGATCCTATTGTTCCTACTTGTTATGTTGAGAAACCACCTTTCCCTGTTAGGATAAAGGATCATGCTAAAGCTTCAACCGTGGTTCGTAAAAGCAATATTAAAACATATACACCTCCTGAGCAAGTTAAAGTTGAACCTAATATTGCTATTGTTAAAGATCTCTTGTATGATAATATACATGGGCATGTTATTTACTTCTGTAATGAAACTGCTAGAATTGCTAAACCCTGTGATACAGATAAACCTAGACCTGTGGTAGGCATGCCTGTTATTTCTGTTAAAATAGGAGATCATTGTTATCATGGCTTATGTGATATGGGTGCTAGTGCTAGTGCAATACCTATTGACTTATACAAAGAAATTATGCATGACATTGCACCTGTTGAGTTAGAAGAAATTGATGTCACTATTAAACTTGCTAATAGAGATACTATTTCACCAATGGGAATTGTTAGAGATGTTGAAGTCTTGTGTGGAAAAACTAAATATCTTGCTGATTTTCTTGTTCTTGGTTCCCCACAAGATAGCTTTTGTCCCATTATATTTGGTAGACCCTTCTTGAATACTGTTAATGCTACCATAGATTGCACAAGGGATGTTGTTACTGTCGGCTTAGATGATATGACTCATGAGTTTAATTTCTCTAAATTTAGTAAACAACACCGTGAAGAAGAATTGCCTAGTAAGGATGAAATTATTGGTCTTGCTTCTATTGCCGTACCTCCTAGTGATCCTTTAGAACAATATTTGCTAGACCATGAGAATGATATGTTTATGAATGAAAGAAGGGAACTAGATGAAGTATTCTTTAAACAGGAACCTATTCTGAAACACAATTTGCCTGTTGAAATCCTAGGGGACCCCCCTCCACCTAAGGGTGATCCCGTGTTTGAGCTTAAACCATTGCCTGATAATCTTAAATATGCTTATCTTGATGAAAAGAAGATATATCCTGTTATTATTAGTGCTAACCTTTCAGAGCATGAAGAAGAAAGATTATTGAAAACTCTGAAGAAGCACCGTGCTGCTATTGGATATACTCTTGATGATCTTAAAGGAATTAGTCCCACTCTATGTCAACATAAAATAAATTTGGAAGCAGATGCCAAACCAGTTTGTGATCCTCAACGACGTTTGAATCCTAAAATGAAAGAAGTGGTAAGAAAAGAAATACTAAAGCTTCTGGAGGCAGGTATAATTTATCCCATTGCTGATAGTCAGTGGGTAAGTCATGTTCATTGTGTCCCTAAGAAGGGAGGTACTACTGTTGTTCCTAATGATAAAGATGAATTGATTCCACAGAGAATTATTACAGGTTATAAGATGGTAATTGATTTCCGCAAATTAAATAAGGCTACTAAGAAAGATCATTACCCCTTACCTTTTATCGATCAAATGCTAGAAATATTATGCAAACATACACATTACCGCTTTCTAGATGGTTATTCTGGTTTATCTCAAATACCTGTGTCGGCTAAAGATCAATCAAAGACTACTTTTACATGCCCTTTTGGTACTTTTGCTTATAGACGTATGCCTTTTGGTTTATGTAATGCACCTGCTACCTTTCAAAGATGCATGATGACTATTTTCTCTGACTTTTGTGAAAAGATTTGTGAGGTTTTCATGGACGACTTTTTCGTCTATGGATCTTCTTTTGATGATTGCTTGAGCAATCTTGATCGAGTTTTGCAGAGATGTGAAGAAACGAATCTTGTCTTGAATTGGGAAAAGTGCCACTTTATGGTTAATGAAGGTATTGTCTTGGGGCATAAAGTTTCTGAAAGAGGTATTGAAGTTGATAAAGCCAAGATTGATGCTATTGAAAAGATGCAGTGTCCCAAGGACATCAAAGGTATAAGAAGTTTCCTTGGTCACGCCGGATTTTATAGGAGGTTCATTAAGGACTTCTCAAAAATTTCTCGGCCTCTGACTAATTTATTGCAAAAAGATATACCATTTGTCTTTGATGATGATTGTGTAGAAGCATTTGAAATACTTAAGAAAGCATTAGTCACTGCACCTGTTGCTCAACCACCTGACTGGAACCTACCCTTTGAAATTATGTGTGATGCTAGTGATTATGCTGTAGGTGCTGTTCTAGGGCAAAGAGTTGATAAGAAATTAAATGTTATTCATTATGCTAGTAAGACTCTAGACAATGCTCAAAGAAATTATGCTACTATTGAAAAAGAGCTTTTAGCAGTTGTATTTGCCTGTGATAAGTTCAGATCTTATATTGTTGATTCTAATGTAACTATTCAAACCGATCATGCTGTTATTAAATATCTTATGGAAAAGAAAGATGCTAAACCTAGACTTATTAGATGGGTTCTCTTGCTACAAGAATTTGATTTGCATATTGTTGATAGAAAGGGAGCTGAGAACCCCGTCGCAGACAACTTGTCTAGGTTAAAAAATATTCTTGATGACCCACTACCTATTAATGATAGCTTTCCTGATGAACAATTAAATGTTATAAGTACTTCTCGTAGTACTCCATGGTATGTTGATTATGCTAATTATATTGTTGCTAAGTTCATACCACCTAGCTTCACATACCAACAAAAGAAAAAGTTTTTCTATGATTTAAGACATTACTTTTGGGATGACCCACATCTTTATAAAGAAGGAGTAGATGGTGTTATTAGACGTTGTGTACCTGAGCATGAACAGGAACAGATCCTACGCAAGTGTCATTCCGAGGCTTATGGAGGACACCATGCTAGAGATAGAACTGCACATAAGGTATTGCAATCTGGTTTTTATTGGCCTACTCTCTTCAAGGATGCTTGTAAGTTTATCTTGTCTTGTGATGAATGTCAAAGAATTGGTAATATTAGTAGACGTCAAGAAATGCCTATGAATTATTCTCTTGTTATTGAACCGTTTGATGTTTGGGGCTTTGATTATATGGGACCTTTTCCTGCCTCTAATGGACACACACATATTTTAGTTGTTGTTGATTACATTACTAAGTGGGTAGAAGCTATTCCAACTAGTAGTGCTGATCATAACACTTCTATTAAAATGCTTAAGGAAGTTATTTTCCAAAGGTTTGGAGTCCCTAGATATTTAATGACTGATGGTGGTTCACACTTTATTCATGGTGCTTTCCGTAAAATGCTTGCTAAATATGATGTTAATCATAGAATTGCATCTCCTTATCACCCACAGTCTAGTGGTCAAGTAGAGTTGAGCAATAGAGAGCTCAAATTAATTTTGCAAAAGACTGTTAATAGGTCTAGAAAGAATTGGTCCAAGAAACTTGATGATGCATTATAGGCTTATAGAACTGCATACAAAAAACCTATGGGTATGTCTCCATATAAAATGGTTTATGGAAAAGCATGTCACTTACCTCTCGAACTAGAACATAAGGCATATTGGGCTATTAAAGAGATTAACTATGATTTTAAACTTGCCGGTGAGAAGAGGTTATTTGATATTAGCTCACTTGATGAATGGAGAACCCAAGCTTATGAAAATGCCAAGTTGTTTAAAGAAAAAGTTAAAAGATGGCATGACAAAAGGATACAAAAGCGTGAGTTTAATGTAGGTGATTATGTATTGCTATACAACTCTCGTTTAAGATTTTTTGCAGGAAAACTTCTCTCTAAATGGGAAGGCCCCTATGTTATCGAAGAGGTCTATCGTTCCGGTGCCATAAAGATCAACAACTTCGAGGGCACAAATCCGAAGGTGGTAAACGGTCAAAGAATTAAACATTATATCTCAGGTAATCCCATAAATGTTGAAACCAATATTATTGAAACCGTAACCCCGGAGGAATACATAAGAGACACTTTCCGAAACGTTTTAGACTCTGAAAAGGAATAGGTATGTGGTACGGTAAGTAAGCCGACTCCAAAACAATTTTTAAGGCAATATTTCTCCGTTTTGGGTTATTTAGAAAAATAGAAAAATAAGTAGCAGTCCGGGAAGGACACGAGGGCCCCACGAGGGTGGTGGGCGCACCCCCTTCGTGAGCACCTCGTGTGCCTTCCGGACTCCGTTTTCTTGCACGTTACGTATTTTGGTCGGTAAAAATTCATTATATATTCTCCCGAAGGTTTTGACTCCGGTATCACGCAAACCTCCTCTGTTCTTGTTTCGAGCTGTTTTTCTGACAGATCTAGGTTATCATGGCGGCCCCAAGCACCTCCAAGGACAAGTTCTTCGAGAAGGTCATCAACCCTTACCTCGTGGAGGTGCTGCGACACCCTCAAACCATTGAGTTGCGTGATGGGTTGTTGCACATCTGTGATGAAGAGGGACCAAAGGTGACCGGAAGCATAGAGACGAGGCTCGAAGGAGTGGAGCAGCAAGTTTTCAAGTGCCAAGGGATGGTGGAGCGTGGAATCAACGCTAGCCACACGATGCTCGCGGAGTTCACTAACAACTACAAGCCGGATGCCAAGAACACCGAGGAGGCCATCTTCAAGATATATGAGAAGATCGAGCACCTCCAAGCCCAAATCTATGACCTGCAAAACCAAAACTGTGAGTATGAATATAGATTCAAAAGAATGAGTTTGGCTGCAAATTCGAGGATTCCGAAGACTCGATCATCCTTCTATGATGGTGAACCTATGCCTTGGAAGATGGATGACAAGCCTGCATCATCAACAACACCTCCACCTTCTTCACCGACAAAGGAGACATAATCACATGGGTATGGGCACTCCCCTTGGCAACTGCCAAGCTTGGGGGAGGTGCCCCGGTATCGTATCACCATCACAACTCCTATCTTTATCGTTTTTCTTAGTTCGATCCTATTAATAGTATCTTGATCTAGTAGAATAAAGTTTATGGCATGATCTAGTTTTGAGTTTTGCTTTATGATCCTTCTATGTAATCGAGTCCGTGAGCTATAAATAAAGATTAGTGTTTAGTCAAGGGCTTGATTATTTTGCCATGATCTTGGGTGAATAAAAGAAAAGAGAAAATAATAAAAAGAAACAAAAAGTTCATATTGATCTTATTGAGAGTAATGACTTCACATAGAAAGAGTATGATGATTAAAAGTTGTTGGGAGTTGGCAGACATAGCTTTGGTCATTGTTGCAATTAATAGGAAGTAATAAGGAAAGAGAGGTTTTCACATATAGATATATTATCATTGACATCTTTTATGATTGGGAGCACTCATTAAAATATGACATGCTAAAGAGTTGTTGTTGGACAAGGAAGACAACGTAATGAGTTATGTCTTTCTTATATCTAAGATAAAGTATGTTGTCATGGATCATCTAACTTGTTGAGCTTGCCTTTCCCCCTCATGCTAGCCAAATTCTCAGCACCAAGTAGAAATACTACTTGTGCTTCCAAATACCCTTAAACCAGTTTTGCCATGAGAGTCCACCATATCTACCTATGGATTGAGTAAGATCCTTCAAGTAAGTTGTCATCGGTACAAAGCAATAAAAATTGCTCTAAATATGTATGATTGATTGGTGTGGGAGAAATAAGCTTTATACGATCCTGTGATGTGGAAGTAATAAAAGCAACAGACTGCATAATAAAGGTTCATATCACAAGGGGCAATATAAAGTGACGTTCTTTCGCATTGAGATTTTATGCATCCAACCATAAAAGCGCATGGCAACCTTTGCTTCCCTCTGTGAAGGGCCTATCCTTTATTATTATCTTCTACCTTATGCAAGAGTCATGGTGATCTTCACCTTTTCTTTTTCATTTTATCCTTTGGCAAGCTCAGCATGTTGGAAAGAACATGATATATATATATATATAATTGGATGTAGGGGAGCATGAACCATTATTGTTGACATTACCCTTGAGGTAAAAGGTTGTGGGGCAAAACTATAAGCCCCTATCTTTATCTGTGTCCGATTAAAACTCCGTAACCACAAGTATCGCGTGAGTGTTAGCAATTATGGAGGACTAAATGATAGTTGAGTATGTGGACTTGCTTTTTAGCTCTAACATAGACTCTTTCCGATGTTATGATAAATTGCAATTGCTTCAATGATTGAGATTATAGTTTGTCGGAGCCCAATAAGGTTTATGATTTATAATTTTGCATTGTGAATAGATCATCACTTGAACATAAGTAATCATATGACAAAGGCTATATATGTTGCTGCTATGAGAATAATCATGATGCCTTCATGTCCGTATTTTATTTTTATCGATGCCTCTACCTCTAAACATGAGGACATATTTATTGTTATCGGCTTTTCGCTTGAGGACAAGCGAGGTCTAAGCTTGGGGGAGTTGATACGTCCATTTTGCATCATGCTTTTATATCAATATTTATTGCATTAAGTATCGCGTGAGTGTTAGCAATTATGGAGGACTAAATGATAGTTGAGTATGTGGACTTGCTTTTTAGCTCTAACATAGACTCTTTCCGATGTTATGATAATTTGCAATTGCTTCAATGATTGAGATTATAGTTTGTCGGAGCCCAATAAGGTTTATGATTTATAATTTTGCATTGTGAATAGATCATCACTTGAACATAAGTAATCATATGACAAAGGCTATATATGTTGCTGCTATGAGAATAATCATGATGCCTTCATGTCCATATTTTATTTTTATCGACGCCTCTACCTCTAAACATGAGGACATATTTATTGTTATCGGCTTTTCGCTTGAGGACAAGCGAGGTCTAAGCTTGGGGGAGTTGATACGTCCATTTTGCATCATGCTTTTATATCAATATTTATTGCATTAAGCTTGGGGGAGTTGATACGTCCATTTTGCATCATGCTTTTATATCAATATTTATTGCATTATGGGCTGTTATTTCACTTTATGTCACAATACTTATGGCTATTCTCTCTTATTTTACAAGGTTTACATAAGGAGGGAGAATGCCGGCAGCTGGAATTCTGGGCTGGAAAAGGAGCAAATATTAGAGACCTATTCTGCGCAACTCCAAAAGTCCTGAAACTCCACGGAACATCTTAAAACAAATAAAGAAAAATCCTTGCCAAAGATGAAGGCCAGGGGGCCCACACCCTGCTCACGAGGGTGGGGGGCGCCCCCCCTAGGGCGCGCCCCCTATCTCATGGGCCCCTTGGTGGCTCTCTGACGCCCATCTTCTCCTATATGAAGTCTTTTGATGAGAAAAAAATAGGAAGGAACTTTTCAGGACGAGACTCTGCCGCCACGAGGCGGAACCTTGGCGGATCCAATCTAGAGCTCCGGCAGAGCTGTTCTGCCGGGGAAACTTCCCTCCGGGAGGGGGGAATCATCACCATCGTCATCACCAATGCTCCTCTCATCGGGAGAGGGCAGTCTCCATCAACATCTTCACCAGCACCATCTCATCTCCAAACCATAGTTCATCTCTTGCATCCAATTCTTGTCTCAAAGTCCGGGATTGGTGCTAGTAGGTTGCTAGTAGTGTTTTTTTTACCATGAAGACTGCAGGGCTTGCACCCCACAGCATTTTATTAATAAAGCAAAAGGCATATAGGGTTTCCTCAAGATGAGGAAAGAAATAAAAGAATAAAAGAAAAGAGGGAAGGCTCTAAAGAAGGCTATACAGAGAAGGGGTGCACTATACCTATTAATTACAAAGAAACAAAGAAGCAACTCTCCTCAAGGAGGAAGAAAATCAATCCACTCAAGAAGGGCGTCTCTATATTTCCATTTGATTCGATGAGAGAGTAGAGTAAGATCATGAATGAAGCCATTCCTCCATGCCCTGAAAGATGGTTGAATGTTCCTGAAAGCTCTATCATTCCTGATCTTCCAAATATTCCACCAGGCTGTGAAAACCACCTCCCCAAAGAAAGGCTTGTTGAAATCCTTCCTAGCATGACGAGCAATTTCCACCATATCATCACAATCTTTCCATTCAATTTGCAGATAGTTCCACACGCGAACACTAAAATTGCACTGGAAAAAGAGGTGATTTCTGTCCTCCAGTATTCCAGTCGGGCAAAGAACACATTCTGGTCCTTCATTAATCCTCCAATGCCTCCTCTGAATCATGTCCTTGGTGTTAACCCTGTCCATTATAACAAGCCAAGCAAACATCTTGATCGACATAGTACAAGAGCTTTTCCATATCCACCCCAGAATGGGGTTTGATACCATTGGCTGATAGACAAAATCATAAAACCTTTTTGCAGTATATTCTGTTTTCTTGCCATGCCTCCGTCCCCAGTGGTCATGGGAGTTACTGTCCAAATGGAAAGACTCCATTAAAGAGGAAAGCTGCTGTAGTTCCTGAAAAGCTTGTTCAGTAAGAGGCAAGTAAAAAAGGTCTTGGAAACTACTAGCCTCAAAGACTTCCTTGACTGAGAGATTTTTGTGGAGACAAAAAGAATATAGCCTAGAAAATCGATCTTGCAGAGGGACAGAACTGTTTCCAATTTGCCAATAGTCAGACCAGAACTGCACCATATCTCCACTATGAACATCAACCGAAGTAACTGCCCTGAAATTATCCATCAACTTACAGACATCTCTCCACCAAAAAGAGCCACAAAGAACCGTATCATGTGGAATCCTTTCAAAATAGTAAGTATCCCAAACTAACTGCACCCAGGGCACATCCATCTTGTTATAAAATTTATTGAGATGTTTCAGTAGGAGAGCATCATTCTGCAAACCAAGGTTTAAGATTCCAAGCCCCCCCCTTCGACTTAGGCCTGCAAACAAGTGGCCAAGCCGCCAATGAATGTCCCCTTTCCTGACCATATTTCCTCCATAAACACTGCCTCTGGATTCTTTCCAATTGTTTCAAAATACCCTGAGGAATTACAAACTGCAAAGGAAGAAGATAGGCAATGAAGAAATGACAGAATTAACTAATTGCAATCTGCTCCCTTGAGGCAAGAACCAAGAACATGCTATCAATCTTCTCTCCATACAATCCACAAGGGGAAGAAGGTCCACAATTTTGGGCCTGGTGGTCCCCACTGGCAGACCCAGATAAGTAAAAGGCATATTGCCTAATTTGCAACCAAAATAGGCAGCAAGGTCAGAAGCATCCTGATCACTTACATTAATGGGATACATGGAGGATTTATGGAAATTGATCTGAAGTCCAGTTGCCTGTGAGAAGGAATGCAAAACTGATTTCAGAGCCCCCAATTGATCTTTATCAGCATTTAAGAAAAGCAGTGTGTCATCAGCATATTGGACCACTGGGAAATCAGGATCATGGGTAGGCAGAGGCCTGCTTATTAAACCTTGATGAAGCAGATTATTAATCAATGTCTACAAGAGATCAGCCGCAATAACAAAGAGCAAAGGAGAAATTGGGTCCCCTTGATTGACTCCACATTTGCATTTAAAGTGATTACCAGGGACTCCATTCAGAAGGACAGAAGAAGTGCCAGAAGACAGCAATTGCTTAATCCAAATAATCCAGCGTTTATCAAAACCTTTTGCCATTAAAATCTTTATGATAGCCTCATGCTGGATAGAATCAAAAGCCTTTTCAAAGTCTAACTTAAGAAAAAGGATGGGCCTTTTAGTCCGATCGCACTGATGGATATACTCAAAGGTCCAAGCAAGACAATCCTGGATTGTTCTTGATTTTATGAAACCATACTGATTTTTATGCACACATTTGGTGATCTCCTGTTGGAATTTCTTAGTAGCAAGCTTTGTAAGGAATTTCAAACCAACAGATGTTAGTGAAATTGGCCTAAAGTCTCCCACACACTCAGGTGTCTGCTTCTTTGGAATCAGGGTAATGTATGCATCATTGAAATTTTCTAACTGCACCGTTCTAGCATGAAACTCCTTAACCAGCTGTATAAAATCAGCAGAAATTATATGCCAACACTTTTAAAAAAAACCCATTAAAGCCATCAGGTCCAGGGGCCTTATCAATAGGCAAGCCCTTAATAACCTGCTTAATTTCTTTTAATTCAAACGGTTTTGTGAGCACCTCCAAGCCCTAGACCCTAGGTATTAGAGACAATATGTTTTCATCCAAAGAAATTGACTTAACTGTCCCCATTCTGCTTTTGAAGGATGACAAGAATTCTTTGGCCATTCCCTCATGGTTTGACGTTACTGATCCATCAGACAGCAACAAGCTAGCAATAGAGTTTTTTCTATATCTCTCAGTTGCCATGGCCTGAAAGAATTTAGAGTTTTCCTCTCCCACTTTGATGTACCTAATTGTACATCTCTTCCTCCAGTACAGATATTGCATGTGAAGCAGATGTTCATGGTGCAATTTTGTGATTTTTCTGAAATTAAACTCAGGCCTGGACAGAGATCTCTTATCCTCAAGAGTGTCCAACCAAAGAATTACCCAGTTACACTTCTCATTTAACCTTTTAATATGTGATAAACCTTTCTGCCATTTCTTCAATGCAAACCTCAACGCCTTGAGTTTGTCAACAATTATTGCCGAAATATGGGTCTTACGGGGGGGACGAGTCCAAACCTCCTGAACACACTCCATGAAACTAGCCTGATGGATCCAAAAGTTTTCAAACCTGAAGATATGTGCTTTTGGAATTGCTGTACTGATGGTCACCAGACAAGGAACATGATCAGACGCAGTCTTGGCCAAAGGGGTCAGTTGGGTCATGGGGTAAATGGTAATCCAACTTGCAGAAGTAAAAACCCAGTCCAACTGTTCCAGAAGAGGCCTGTCCTCCATATTAGACCAAGTAAATTTTCGTCCTTTTAGAGGAAGTTCCAACAGTCCCAAATGGCCAATTATTTCATTGAAAATAAACATATCATTTATATCGCCCTCGGGGAGATTCCTATTATCAATGGAACGGATGAAGTTGAAGTCCCCCATCAACATCCACATCTGGTCTGGATCAATGTCCAAGTTGTAAATCCAGGAAACAAACTCATCGCGCAACTCCCCCTGACATGGACCGTACACATTAACCAGAAACCATTGCTCATTTTTATGAACCGAGGTAAATTGCATAATGATAGCGTAGGGTTTGACTTCGAGCAAGGTGCCACAAAACACATCAGATCGCCATGCTGTTAAAAGACCCCAGAGGCTCCACTAGAGGGAGACTCAGCAAATTGATCAAACCCATGAGGACAAATGCTTTTCATGATTGAACGTGAGCAAGAGGATAGCTTAGTTTCTTGCAAACAAAGCACTGAACACTGACTCTCTATCACTTTCTCCCTGACAGAGTGCTGCCTAGCATCCGAGTTCAGACCACGAACATTCCAACATAAAACTTTCCAACTACGCTTTGTAACACGATTCATAAATAACCATTGCGCAGAGTAGCAAGAAGAGCATGGCACATAATGCCATACCATCCAAAATAAAGTAAAGTTCAGAATTCCAATGTGCCACATCCCAGACCGGACTCAGTTCAACAGAAAAAAAAGACAAGCATAATAGGCGCCCTCGGCCTCGACATAGAAGATAACATAAATACTAAGCAAAAGATGCAGGCGAGTCCTCCTGTGGATTAGCCATAAGCTTGTCCACCAATAGAAGCGAAGGATCAATCTCTAGCTCCGCGCCCACAGCTTGGAGAACATGAAGTGGGGTGTGTGGTGGTGCAGTAGGCAAAGCATCTTCAGAATCATCCACAGAAGTGGGCTGGGCCTTGTTCTCCATGGGCTTTGCACGGGGGCGCTTCTTAGATGGCTGTAGAGAAAGCTACACAAAAACCACGTTTTTGTAGCCATCCAACTTTGCCGCGCTCCGAGTGCAACGCCTTAGTGACGTATTGACAACATGAGCCTTCTTCTCTCTCCGCTTACGCACAGAGGATTGGTCCACAGAGAAAACCAAAGGTGATGATTGAACCGATACAGGAACAGCAGAACTATCAGACCCAACTTCTTCAGAAACAGAATCTGAAACAGCCGGCAGCGCCTCAAATAAAGCTCTGGCCACCGGGCGCTTCACCATGACAGGTTTTCTGACAGCAGGAACCACAGGCAGAGAAGCAGCCAAACAAGAAATCATCCTTGATTCATCAAAAGCAATGGACCAGGACCTCTTGGAGTAAATGATTGTGCCCATCGGCTTGAAGAAGATAGACCTTGGCACTTCCTTAACTGAGAAATCGAACATAAGGTTCTGGAAAGACCTTTTTCAAACCATCTCCAGGGGAAGAGGAGGTCCAGCCACAATGCGTGCCATGCCAATAAAGATTTCCTGCTGCTGAATCACAGGAGGATGATAGGGCACAATGGCAAGCTGATTCTCCTCAAAGACAGGGTGTTGAAGTTCTGGAAGTGGTAAATCACGCTGTTGTTGGATTTCAACTTCTTGTTCTTGTTGCTCTACAGAAGCAGATCCTTCGGGCTGATCAATCACTATTGAAACTTGATCCTGTTCGGGAGCAGCAGGGTGTGGGGCCTGCTTAGTCCCAGCTTCATCTCCCCACATGGCATTGCCCCAACCAGGCACTTTGTCATTCACCGGTGGAGGAGGTGGAGCGACAGGTGCATCATTCCAACCCAACATTGGGTATGGTGGTAAGACAAAGATCAAATTATCTGGAACCAGATTACCAGGCAAAGGGTGAGGGTTTCCATCCAAGGGCATAGGGTCTTCGTCATTTGGCATCTGATATGCAAAATCTGCGCCAAGAACATAGCAAGCAGCAGTCCAAGACACTTGAGCACCTCCATACTCCGCATAATCACTAAACACAACATCTCTTGGAACCAACGGCGTATCTGGGAAACTAGCTTCAACCAAAGTCCGGACAAGATAAGGATCCTCACTATCCCAAGAAATAAACTTTCCAAAAGTGCCTGTGGCCTGCGAGATGTATTCAGTGGTGCGGTAATCCAGGGGAATCCCAATGAACATTAACCAACCCTTGCGAAAACCATGTGTTCCTTTGAAATTTTCTCCCTCATCATGTTTCATAAATCTGACAAAACGATCATTGCCCAATGGAAAAGGTGCATGCTAAACCAAGGTATACCTAACTGACGGATCCCTGACTTGAAACAGCCCTACCCCATGAAACCACGGCTGAGCAGATCGGACCAAAATACCTCTGTTTTGCAGAAACTGGACAACTTCTTCCCGCACCGGGCCGAATGGCCCCTCCGGCGCCGGCATCACCTCGGCAACCATGAAATCCTCATGCCGACGGAGCGGACGTGCGACGGGCATGAAGAAGGTGCGTGGTAGCCGACGATCGCCACCGTCAATGATGTGGTGGCCAGGGGGCACAAAGCGCTGTGGATCGAGCTCGTAGTTCGCCATGGAAGATCCAGAAGCTTGTCGGGGGTTTTCTTTGGCTTGGGGAGAGGGAAGATGCAATGGAGGCGGCGGCGATGGGACAGGAGAGTCTATCCCAATAACTCTGGCTCTGTTCCCATGAGAAGTAGCAGATTCCGATAAACTCGTTTTTTGTTGCACCGAAATTGGCCTCCAAACCAATCCATTGGAGCGCGCGAAATCATTACAGTCATGGCTAGAGTGACCAGGATGAGAGCAAGCCGTACAGACTACTCGCATTCCACAAGTCATTAACAAGTGGCCCTTTTGAGAACAAATAGTGCAGGTAACCACACGGTCCACCATGTCATCGACCATAGCATCAAACTGCCTCGCAGCCTCCTGAGATGTAGGGATATCTAGACAATGGCCCAGAGGAGTTGGGACCGGAGGCATGGAAGGCCCAGAGGCAGATGGGCTAAGCAGCAAAGGTGGGGTAGTGACCTGACGGGCCTCCAAAGCCACTGGGTCAGAAACCTGAAGATCATATGTTCAGATTCTATATGCATATTATTACCCCTCTGATTATGAACATGAATATGCTTTGTGAGTAATTACGTTCGTTCCTGAGGACAAGGGAGAAGTCTTGCTATGAGTAGTCATGTGAATTTGGTATTCGTTTGATATTTTGATAAGATGTATGTTGTCAAGCCTCTAGTGGTGTTATGTGAACGTCGACTACATAACACTTCACCATTATTTGGGCCTAGAGGAAGGCATTGGGAAGTAATAAGTAGATGATGGGTTGCTAGAGTGACAGAAGCTTAAACCCTAGTTTATGCGTTGCTTCGTAAGGGGCTGATTTGGATCCACATTTTCATGCTATGGTTAGGTTTACCTTAATACTTTTGTTGTAGTTGCGGATGCTTGCAATAAGGGTTAATCATAAGTGGGATGCTTGTTCAAGTAAGAACAGCACCCAAGCACCGGTCCACCCACATATCAAATTATCAAAGTATCGAATGCGAATCATATGAACGTGATGAAAACCAGCTTGACGATATTCCCATGTGTCCTCGGGAGCTCTTTTCCTATTGTAAGAGTTTGTTACGGCTTGTACTTTGCTACAAAAGGATTGGGCCACCTTGCTGCACTTTATTTACTTTTGTTACTTGTTGCTCGCTACAATTTATCATATCACAAAACTATCTGTTATCACTTATTTCAGTACTTGCAAAGAATACCTTGCTGAAAACCGCTGATCATTTCCTTCTGCTCCTCATTCGGTTCGACACTCTTACTTATCGAAAGGACTATGATAGATCCCCTATACTTGTGGGACATCACTCTTGTATCCAATTCTTGTCTCCAAGTCCGGGATTGGTGCTAGTAGGTTGCTAGTAGTGTTAATTACTCCTTGTAGTTGATGCTAGTTGGTTTAATTGGTGGAAGATCATATGTTCAGATCCTTTATGCATATTATTACCCCTCTGATTATGAACATGAATATGCTTTGTGAGTAGTTATGTTTGTTCCTGAGGACAAGGGAGAAGTCTTGCTATTAGTAGTCATGTGAATTTGGTATTCGTTCGATATTTTGGTGAGATGTATGTTGTCTAGCCTCTAGTGGTGTTATGTGAACATCGACTACATAACACTTCACCATTATTTGGTCCTAGAGGAAGGTATTGGGAAGTAATAAGTAGATGATGGGTTGCTAGAGTGACAGAAGCTTAAACCCTAGTTTATGCGTTGCTTCGTAAGGGGCCGATTTGGATCCATATGTTTCATGCTATGGTTAGGTTTACCTTAATACTTTTGTTGTAGTTGCGGATACTTGCAATAGAGGTTAATCATAAGTGGGATGCTTGTTCAAGTAAGAACAGCACCCAAGCACCGGTCCACCCACATGTAAAATTATCAAAGTACCGAACGCGAATCATATGAACGTGATGAAAACTAGCTTGACGATATTCCCATGTGTCCTCGGGAGCGCTTTTCCTTATATAAGAGTTTGTCCAGGCTTGTCCTTTGCTACAAAAAGGATTGGGCCACCTTGCTGCACTTTATTTACTTTTGTTACTTGTTGCTCGTTAAAAATTATCTTATCACAAAACTATCTGTTACCACTTATTTCAGTACTTGCAGAGAATACCTTGCCGAAAACCGCTTATCATTTCCTTCTGCTCCTCGTTGGGTTTGACACTCTTACTTATCGAAAGGACTATGATAGATCCCCTATACTTGTGGTTCATCAACCTACGCATCAAAAAACTACAATGCGATATAGTGATTGCTTTTTGATCTTCAGAAAGGACCCTGTTCATTGAATCCGATTCAACTAAAGTTGGAGAAAGTGACACCGACCAGCCACCTGTGTGCAAAGCATATCGATAGAACCAGTCTCGCATAAGCGTACGCATAATGTTGGTCTGGGCCGCTTCATCCAACAATACCACTGAATCAAGAATCAACTAGTGACGGCAAGCAATATGTATATACCCATGCCCACAACTCCTTTGTGTTCTACTTGTGCATATAACATCTACGCATAGACCTAGCTCGGATGCCACTGTTGGGGAACGCAGTAATTTGAAAAAAATTCCTACGCACATGCGATCTACAATGGTGATGCATAGCTACGAGAGGGAAGAGTGTTGTCCACGTACCCTCGTAGACCGTAAGCGGAAGTGTTATGACAACGCGGTTGATGTAGTCGTACGTCTTCACGATCCGACCGATCCTAGTACCGAAAGTACGGCACCTCTGCGATCTGCACACGTTCAGCTCGGTGACGTCCCACGAACTCTTGATCCAACTGAGTGTCGAGGGAGAGCTTCATCAGCACGACGGCGTGATGACAGTGATGATGAAGCTACCGTTGCAGGGCTTTGCCTAAGCACTACGACGATATGACCGAGGTGGACTATGGTGGAGGGGGGCACCGCACACGGCTAAGACAATGATCAACTTGTGTGTCTATGGGGTGCCCCCTCCCCCGTATATAAAGGAGTGGAGGAGAGGGGAGGCCCGGCCCTCTATGGCGCGCCCTAGGGGAGTCCTACTCCCACTGGGAGTAGGATTCCCCCTTCCAAGTAGTAGGAGTGATGGTGTCCTGGACTAGAGGGTACTCATCACATCGTCTCCCGATCAATTGGATTGGGCCGAGGACCCCCATGGCCGCATACTCATGGGCCAGTTCGGACAGCTGTCGCATACAGGGAAGATTCCACAAGACTTGGCGATCAAGACAAGGACTCCACCCCACCGGCGTATTCGGCTAGGACTCTTGTTATCCTAGGCCTCTGGTGCATTATATAAACCGAGGCCAGGCTAGTCGATGGAACTTCATCATACAACAATCATACCATAGGCTAGCTTCTAGGGTTTAGCCTCCTTGATCTCGTGGTAGATCTACTCTTGTACTACCCATATCATCAATATTAATCAAGCAGGAGTAGGGTATTACCTCCATCGAGAGGGCCCGAACCTGGGTAAAAACATCATGTCCCTTGTCTCCTGTTACCATCCGGCCTTGACGCATAGTTCGGGACCCCCTACCCGAGATCCGCCGGTTTTGACACCGACATTGGTGCTTTCATTGAGAGTTCCGCTCTGTGATCGACAAAAGGATCGATGGCTCGCTTGTAGATCAACTGCGACTTCGGCATCTTCGTCACCAGCTCGACTGGTCACCTTGGTTCGACCAAGAATTGCGCCCCGTGTTCGGATCACCATGTTCGGACGAGGGCCTTCATCAAACATCAACTCTGATCTCTATCAAGATCACGGAGGAATCATCTATGGAGCTCAGGGGCTCAATGTCAACATTGCCCTCAAGCGACCTTGCTGTTTTTCCAAACAGTGAACGCGTATCCGCCGCCACCGCCTGCTCGAGCATCGCTTTAACGATCGCTTCGATGGAATTGTGCGGAATCGAGTCTACAATAACCCTGGAAAATTTCGTCGAGTTCCGATGGAGGAATCTCTGGCAATCTATGATATACCGGAGCCCTGTCAAATCTGGACGGGAATCTGGATGAGTTTAGGGCGTGGTGTCCAGCTTCTAGCTCGGACGTCCTTTGAAAGATCCAACCGTTGATCGGCTGCGGAATTCCTATATCTACCACCTCTCAAAATTTTAGCTCGATCCGACCGTCCAAACTCCGGGAACCTTCCGATTAGTGCATCACTTTTCGGATCTGTTTTCTGCGCGAAAACGAATTCGACCCGAGTTCGTCTTTTTTATGAACAGGATTTCGGACATCCCTTTTGAAGGAAGTTTTGTATGGGGTATTGTGTTTCGTTCCCGAATAGATCCCACTAACTTTAAGATCTTTTGAACATGATCTTCAATATCATGCTGGTGTCAAACCAGTCCGGTAATATTGCTCCACGGCTGCCGACCTGCACTAGACACGTCGTCACTTTATTGAGCCGAGCTCAACTTCTTCGGATCATCACCTCGGCAAGCTGAACAACAGTTCGGCATCGCAAAGAATAAATCATCACCAACATCGCCGCCCCACGGGTTACACGGAGCGGGCACACCGGCATCGCCGCACGGTCACTTCATCAAGCCGGCATTGACCACGTCACGACCTGCGTCGGCAGGGCCGCACTATTGCTCCTCCGAGCCGGTGTCCATCACGCTGACCTACTTCGACATCTCGGCTGGACCGGGGGCTTCATCATCTCTTCATCAACCTACTCCGGTAACGGGTGCGCGGATCGAGTCCCAAATTTGGAATCACCTTCCTTCGGATTGCTACAACAAATAAACCAGGTGCTATTAATCCTAGTATTTTTTTGCTTGTTTGGGTTCAATTTTTCCCAAGGAATTATTACTCTGGTTTGTCCATCATATGTACACAGGTCTATCAAATGGTGGCCGCATTAACGACGGTCGCATGATGGTCCGGTCAGTCTCCGTACATAGTCCGGCGAACGCCGCATCCGGAGCTCGGACCGACCTGTGAATTCAGGCTTTGCCACGCCCTTACCGCATCACGCCGACGCCCTGCATCGACATTGACTTCGGCGCCAGGCCATATTTCTTTTATTACTCACTTTGCATAAATTATTGATTATGCAACGATTTTTTTATTATTGCTATTATCTCCGGTTTGCACTATTTTATGTGGCACAGGAAAATGATCCAGCCGGACTATATCCTTTGGCGTCACCTCGGCTGGACGGGGGGCTTCGTCAACACTTCATTACCCCATGCCGAGGACTTCGGCATTACTCTGCCGGCCTGCATTGACCATGCTATGTCAACACTTCGGAGTGCCGAGCTCTTCGCTCCGCCACCTCGGGACCGGCTTGGGGGATGGCACCTTGTCCCGCATCAAGCTGGGACCGCGTCATCAATACCGAACACATTAACCAGTTAAGTTGCCTTCATGCTCAAAGTTTTAAATTTTTAACTTGTGTTCGGCTCGACCAAGCATTATACTTTTTTGGAAAAAAGTTGCTTGTAAATTTTTTTCCTTGTCCCAACTTTGTTTGTGACGCACAAATTCAAATACCCAATTCATTTGGGGGCTTCCTTCATGAAGCTTTTTCCTCTTGCATATGATTATACTTGTACGGCTTCGTTCCTTGTTCGTGTATTATGCCACAATATGCACCATATTGACTTAAGCGATTTGCAAGCTGGGTTGCCTCGCTCCTGTGTTTACCCCTACGTTCCCGATTGTTCGGCTAGGGAGTAAAGGGAGCACCTCTGCGATTGTCACGATCGGGTCACCCGAGCCGGACCTCAGACTGGGTGAAGCTGAAAGCTAGCGCTCTTATAGTTTTCAATGATGGTCGGCACACAACAAAACTCATGAGTACAAAAAATCTATTGCACAAGTCTCATAATAACAATGAGCACCGAAGAAAGGTATCGGTGGGGGTACTATTTTCTTCGAAGATGGTTCTTACACTTCACGGTAATATAGCATAAGTTCCCTGAGCGCGCTTTGTCTGTTACAGCCTTATGGCCCGATTTCCAGGTTATTGGAAACACCGTCGATATTCTCGACCGATGGAGTACATAGCACTTTTCGGTCCTTGACCGAAGAGGGAGAAGCTGACGGTCGGTTAAGACGCGTTTAAAGTTCGGTTGAACATAGATATGATATAAGTACTTCGGTACATGAAATCATTCTTTCACCCAAGTCACTTGGGGGCTCTTAAATTTATATGAGCTATTTTATAGTAAATGTGTTTTCTTCTTGGTCGTTGTAAAGTCTTTTTCTATCGCTCCTTTTTTGACGTGAGTGTGTGGTCAATAGCCAGCCGTAGGCTGACCCGCTTGAAGTCTTGAGATCGGATGTGTAATGTTAAAGCACGACAGAAGCACTTCCTTTTTCTAGGACCAACTTTCGGATTGGCACCGAACACTTGATATTGTTCGGACGTCATGTTTTTACTGACGTTTCTTGGTTTTCCAAGCTTTTTGGCACTTTTAAACTATTTGTGCTTTTCCAGCATTAAGTCTCGCAGTGCAACGCCGGACACCTTTAGGGATTCGGCAAAAACATTCTCAGATATTGCTATATATGCATCGGTTTCGAATTGTGTCTTCGATCAATAGTTGGGTTGCCCGGCTCCTGCACTTGCTTCCTACATTCTGTTTTGTTCGGCTAGGCGTGCAAAGGGAGAACCACTGCGATTGTGCTTCCAGCTCACATGGTCAAGCACCTCAGTGGAGAAAGCCGAAAACTGACTTTCACAATAAGCGTAAACTGGTCAGCGACCCGATGACTATGTTAAATGATGGGCCGTTCATAACATTGGCCGAAGTGTTTACGGCTTGACCCCGACTGTCGCCGAACACTACCGGGGGCTATTAACTGGCCTCCCAAACTAAATCCTCAATATTTTGCTCTTACATTAGAGCTGAGGTTTAATGATCATGCTTAGCATGACAACCCAAAGAAAGGAACTGATAGCGGGACTATTTTCTTTGGAAGACATTTCTTCTGTTAAACAGTAATATAACTCTCTGCGTACCTTTGTTTATAAAACCGTATGGCCAGATTGCCTTGTTTGTTGTAAATCTTTGCCCTCAAAGGCTTTATAAAGTAGGACAAACACTCCTCGGCTACTGGCCGAGGAGGTGGAAGCTGATGGTCGGTCAACAAAGTTTTGTACAATGCGGATCCGAGCATTAATGACGTAAAGTACTTGGATACATAGAGTCATTACACATAATTTGTGATTTTACTATGGATATTGATCCTTAATTCGGCCACCCGTGCCCGCATTAAGGCTCGGGGGCTACTGGGCTTCGGGCTTATTATTTACAAATATTGAAGGGGAACATTGATCCCCTGATCTGGTGTTACCACCCGACCAGTGTCTCGGGGGCTACTGCATTGCTTGTCCAATGCAAAAAAATTTATGTGCAATATAGTTTCTGAGGAGATTTTGATCCTTAGGCTGGTCGGCCGCACCCAACCTGAGTCTCGAGGACTGAGCACGCCACTTTTAGTGTCCTGAAGTATTCTGCCGAGCTTGGACTTCATCCTCAGGCCGACTTTGCAAATCAACTTGAGTCTCAGCGGCTACTGGGATCAGCGGTCTTACGTTATCCTTCAGGTGCATCTCGGGTTTTAGACCGATACACACCTTGAGGGCTACTGGCTATATATCTCGGCAGAGAGTAAATTGCACCAATAAAAAATATTCACAAAAATCGGCCCACATTCGGGGTGGTGCACCACCTCGGAAGCAGCCCGGCATAAAGCTCAGGCGCTAGTGGCTGGCTCCATAGAGGGCATTTCTGGCATTAAGCTCAGCTAAACTCCTTCAAACTTATTTGAACCAAGGTGATTTACAACACCTCGGATATATAGTCCGGCGTTGGAGCTCGGATACATAGTCTGGCGTTGGAGCTTGGATACATTCCGGCATTAGAGCTGGGAAGCGGTCCGGCGTTGGTGCTCGGTTGCAAAAGATACCTCGAATACAGTCCTGCGTTGGAGCTCGGACGCAAGAGGACGCTGCCGCCCGGGAACAACTTCAAACCCGAGGTGTGGCATAAAAATAATAAGGCATTGATAAAGGCCGGAAACTTAAAGGGGCTCCTCGGATACCCGGCGTATAAACTCGTCGAATGCATTTCGGCGATCCTCAAGATCGAAGATGAGAAGATTTGTTGAACCAGTTTTCAAGACCGTCGACCGAAGATGAAGAACAGTTCGGAAGAATCGAGGAGCGTCCCTAACTTGAAGACCGGTTCAGGGGGCTACTGACGGTGTCCTGGACAAGAGGGTACTCATCACATCATCTCCCGATTAATTGGATTGGGCCGAGGACCCCCATGGACGCATACTCATGGGCCAGTTCGGACAGCTGCCACATACAAGGAAGATTCCACAAGACTTGGCGATCAAGACAAGGACTCCACCCCACCGGCGTATTCGGCTAGGACTCTTGTTATCCTAGGCCTCTGGTGCATTATATAAACCGAGGCCAGGCTAGTCGATAGAACTTCATCATATAACAATCATACCATAGGCTAGCTTCTAGGGTTTAGCCTCCTTGATCTCGTGGTAGATCTACTCTTGTACTACCCATATCATCAATATTAATCAAGCAGGAGTAGGGTATTACCTCCATCGAGAGGGCCCGAACCTGGGTAAAAACATCGTGTCCCTTGTCTCCTGTTACCATCTGGCCTTGACGCACAGTTCGGGACCCCCTACCCGAGATCCGCCGGTTTTGACACCGACAAGGAGTAGGAGAGAAGGAAGGGGAGGAGAGGGGAAAGGAAAGGGGGTCCCACCCAATTCGTATTGGGCGAGGGGGCGTGCCTCCCACCTTTTCCCTTCCTCTCCTCTATTCCACTAAGGCCCATATACTTCCTGGGGGGTTCTGGTGACCTCCCGGTACTCCAGAAAATGCCTGAACTCATCCGGAACCATTCCATGTCCAAACATAGGCTTCCAATATATTGATCTTTATGTCTCGACCATTTCGAGACTCCTCGTCATGTCCGTGATCGTATCCAGAACTCCGAACTACCTTCGGTACGTCAAAACATATAAACTCATAATACCGATCGTTACCGAACGTTAAGCGTGCAGACCCTACGGGTTTGAGAACTATGTAGACATGACCGAGACTCATCTCCGGTCAATAACCAATAGCGGAACCTGTATGCTCATATTGGTTCCTACATATTCTACACAGATCCTTATCGGTCAAACCGCACAACAACATACGTTGTTCCCTTTGTCATCGGTATGTTACTTTCCCGAGATTCGATCGTCGGTATCTCAATACCTAGATCAATCTCATTATCGGCAAGTCTCTTTACTCGTTCTGTAATGCATTATCCCGAAACTAACTCATTAGTCACATTGCTTGCAAGGCTTGTAGTGATGTGCATTACCGAGAGGGCCTAGAGATACCTCTCTGATACTCGGAGTGACAAATCCCAATCTTGATCTATGCCAACTCAACAAACACCATCGGAGACACCTGTAGAGCACCTTTATAGTCACCCAGTTATGTTGTGATGTTTGATAGCACACTAAGTGTTCCTCCGGTATTTGGGAGTTGCATGATCTCATAGTCACAGGAACATGTATAAGTTATGGAGAAAGCAATAGCAACAAACTAAACAGTCATCATGCTAAGCTAACGGATGGGTTAAGTCAATCACATCATTCTCTAATGATGTGATCCCTTTAATCAAATGACAACTCATGTCTATGGTCAGGAAACATAACTATCATTGATTCAACGAGCTAGTCAAGTAGAGGCGTACTAGTGACACTTTGTTTGTCTATGTATTCACACATGTACTAAGTTTCTGGTTAATACAATTCTAGCATGAATAATAAACATGTATCATGATATAAGGAAATATAAGTAACAACTTTATTATTGCCTCTAGGGCATATTTCCATCACTCTGGCCCTCTCGGTAATACACATCATAAGCTTGCAAGCAAATGACTAAGGAGTTGGTCATGACGTGATGTATTACGGAATGAGTAAAGAGACTTGCCGGTAACGAGATTGAACTAGGTACAGATACCGGCGATCAAATCTCAGGCAAGTGACATACCGATAGACAAAGATAACGGTTCGACCAATAAAGATCTTCGTAGAATATGTAGGAGCCAATATGAGCATCCAGGTTCCGCTATTGGTTATTGACCGGAGAGGTGTCTCGCTCATGTCTACATAGTTTTTGAACTCGTAAGGTCCTCACACTTAACATTCGATGACGATATTGTATTATATGAGTAATGTGATTTGGTGACCGAATGTTGTTTGAAGTCCCGAAGTCGATCACAGACATGACGAGGAGTCTCGAAATGGCCGAGAGGTAAAGATTGATATATAGGACGATTGTATTTGCACACCAAAAGTGTTTCGGGACGCACCGGGAAGGAATCGGGTCACCGGAAGGGGTTCCGGGCACCCCCCGGCAAGATATGGGCCTTATGGACCAAAGGAGGGGACAGACCAGCCCACAAGAGGGGCTGGTGCGCCCCCTTTGGCTGCTCCTCCCTCCCTCCCACCTATATATATGTGGGAGTGGGCGCCTAGCACACAACAGACGATTGCCTAGCCATGTGTGGCGCCCCCCTCCATTGTTTACAACCCCTGGTCATATTTTCGTAGTGCTTAGTGAAAGGATCGAGATGGACCTAGAGGGGGGTGAATAGGTACAATTACAAATTTTAATTATTACTTAGCAATTTTAGGCAATAATGCGGAATATGAAGGTGAGCCTAACAATTGCACGTGTAGTACTAAGTGCTAAGAAAGTAACACAAGTAAGTAAGTGAGCAAGCACAATATGATAGGTAAGTGCTAATAGACAAGTAACCACAAGTAGAGAGTTAGGGTTAGGAATAACCGCAACTCCAGGAGACGAGGATGTATGGCGATGTTCACTTCCTTGGAGGGAAGCTACGTCACCGTTAGAGAGGTGGATGTTACCACGAAGGCTCACCCTATTCTCCCTTTGAGACAACACCACGAAGGTGTTTCTCAACCACTAGTGGTATACCTTGGGGTGGTCTCCAAACCCTCACAAACTTTTCCGGGGGTAATCACAAAGGTCGATTCCTCTCTGAAAGACTCCTACTTCCTAGGAGTCCTCAACCTCCAAGAGTAACAAGAACGATGGGAAAAGCTCAAGACTTGCTCAAATCACGAATTTCTTTGGTGCAAAGATGGGAAAGGAGTGGATCTATCACTTGATTGGAGAACTTCTCTCAAGTGCTCTCAAATCCCTTGGGGATCTAAGATTTGGTGTGGAAGAGTGAGAGAGTGAGTGAAA